>NC_081162.1:25574999-25874999 GCF_012432095.1 Onychostoma macrolepis
ATCATCAAACAAATTTAAATATTAATCAACGATAACACAAGTAAACACAACATTCAGTTTTTAAATAAAGTCCAAAATCCAAACCCACATGGCCCTGTGTGAAAAAAGTCATTGCCCCCTCCTTTTAAATCATGAAAGAACGTCTCGGTTACGTACATAACCCTCGTTCCCTGATGGATGGAACGGAGACGTTATGTCGAGATGACATAGGGGATTTACTTGGAAGCCCCAATCATCTCTAACTTAAGAGAAAACGCCAATGAATATTGGCTAGTGGATTTTGCATACCTGCGCCACTCCACGTGCGCACGGGTATAAATAGGCGGCAGGTGCATCCGCTCATTAGGTTTTACGCTGAGGAGCCGAGAACGAGTCCCTGGCAACCAGCGATGGTTCGAGATTGTGGCATGGGGACATAACGTCTCCGTTCCCTCCATCAGGGAACGAGGGTTAAGTACGTAACCGAGACGTTCCCTATCTGTCGGTCACTACGAGTTATGTCGTGACGACATAGGGGTCCTATGGAAAGCGCCACAACCTGAACCCCGTCACAACCTTGTGGCATGCAGATGCTGACAAGCGAGGTCATGACAGACAAATGCCATGCGAAAGGTCGCAACCTTCCCATCACCCCAGCGCAAATTCGCTAACCTTGGTGCCTGCGGGGACCACTGAGTACATCGCTGCTGGAGATAGCCAAGCAGCTGTTCCTTTCCCCACAGAAGTCGGAAGGGATTTCGACCTTCAATGAAAGATAGCTTCAAGTCTTTCCTATTTGTTGTTACAGCTTGGCAGTAACGACGGGGAAGCGAGCCTTCCAGAGAAGGGCACTACAGAGGCCACATCCTGCCCGAAGGGAGGTAACATTTGAAGACACTGATATGGACTGACCCAGGCCTGGGGCAGTACTACATACGACTGGACCCTGGGGCAGATCCTACCTAGGGGTAGGGAGGAGAGCTGCCCGCAGGGCCTGACAGAGGACTCTGTTAAAGGGAAGACACGGGTTTACCGTGAGGGACACCTTACCGTGGTAGAATACACATATGGGATTACCCGAAGGGAATCAAGCCATACGGACACCTAGCCCAGTACAGGGGCTGACCGGAGACCCGGGCGAGCTAACACAAGTACTGGGCCTGGCAACAGACTGCTCCGCCCAGTCTGACTGCCAGGGGTGCTGGAGGAACTCCACCAGGGTTCGCCGTTCGGGGAACTGAACTGGAGGAGGAAAACGGCGCTCGTATCCCCGGGTGAGGGGAAATGGCGCAGCAAGCGTGACACCGGCCAGCTCTTCCCGCCACTTACCTGTTACCCACACACAGGAAGAAACTGGCTCGAAGCGGAGATTGTAGAATCTCGCGAAGGTGTTCAGTGTCGCCCAGCCCGCAGCCCTACAGATGTCTGCTAGAGAGGCGCTGTGTGGAAGGGCGTGGTGGGAACCTTAGGCACGTATCCAGGCTGGGGTCTCAGGACAACGTGAGAGTAGACCGGCCTGAACACAAGGCACTCTTCGCTCACCGAAAATGCTTGGAGGTCCCCGACCCTCTTGATGGAAGTGAGCGCGGTCAGGAGCGCTGTCTTAGCAGACAGGAACTTAAGCTCAACTGAGTCTAGTGGCTCAAAGGGACCCCTCTGAAGCCCAGCCAGGACAATAGAGAGATCCCAGGGGGGCATCAGGGGTGGCCTAGGAGGATTCAACCTCCTGGCACCCCTCAGGAACCTCATGATGAGATCGTGCTTTCCCAGGGACCGGCCGTCCACTGCATCGTGATGGGCCGCAATAGCAGCCGCATACACCTTCAAGGTGGAGGGTGACAGCCTACGCTCCAAGAAAGAAAGCCTTTCTTGCAGGAAAGAAAGCACTACTCCAATCGTGCATCTTCGGGGGTGTTCTCGGCGAGAAGAACACCAGTTCACGAACAGACTCCACTTCAGTGCATAGGCTTGCCTTGTTGAAGGAGCTCTAGCCTGAGTGATGGTCTCTACCACAGTCCGTGGGAGACCGCTCAAGTCTGCCGCGTCCAGGAACCACACGTGGAGGTTCCACACGCGGGTGCCATATGGTGCCGAGCCCCTGAGAAAGGAGGTCCTTCCTCAGAGGAATGCGCCAGAGAAGAGCTGTCGCAAGGAGTATGAGTTCGGGAAACCAGGTCCGGGTGGGCCAGTATGGCGCGACCAGCAGGACCTGCTCCTCGTCTTCCCTGACCTTGCACAGTGTCTGTGCAAGCAGGCTCACTGGGGGAAACGCATACTTGCTTAGAGCCCGAGGCCAGCTGTGTGCCAGTGCATCCGTGCCGAGGGGGGCCTTGGTCAGGGAGTAATACAGCTGGCAGTGGGAGGACCTGAGCACAGGTCTACCTGAGCTTCCCCAAATCGACTCCAGATCAGCCGGATCGTCTCGGGATGGAGTCGCCATTCTCCGGGGAACGTGAGCTGTCGTGAGAGCGCGTTGGCTGCATGATTGAGCTCCCCCAGAATACGGACAGCACGCAGCGACTTGAGCTTGAGGAGGAGATGGTGGGCGAGCTGTGACATCCGACGTGATCGTACACCTCCCAACCGGTTGATGTACGAGACCGTCGCAGGAGCCTCTGAAAAGGGTTTCAGTCAGTGGCGGCTGCTGGTCTTTCAAAGAGGGGAAGCTCATTTTCGGCCTACATCATAAAAATTGTCCATTTATTTATACGTAAATCCTGCCCTACGTTCCTTTTCAAGAAAATGCTCTGTGACCCTGTCGTACCAACTAGGCGTATTTTCCAGTGACGCTAGCCTGGCCTACTGTATGAATGAATAAACAAACAATCTAAAAAAAAGATATTAAACTCGACGGAGGAAATGTGGGAATTAGGTTAAACTGAAACAAGGAATGTGGTGTATAATAGGGTTGTCATGATACCATAAAAATGTCTTGCAATACTATACCAGCTTAATTTATAATTCAATTCTACAAAATAAATCAAAATTTAATAAATAAATAGATGTAAGTGAAAACAGACAATATTATTCTCTGAATACTTAATTAATGTGAATGAATGACTAGCTATTGTTATCCATGAAATGATCTAAACAAAACTCATCTTAGCACTGCACAGAAGCTGCATGAAGTGACATTTAGATGTGGCATTTATACATTTAGACCGTATTTATAATTGCATAAATAATGTTATGAGATCAATGTTTTAAATACTAAATTCTGAATATAGAAATATGTTGGAAAATAATGTAATATGTTTACTTTTAGAAGGGAAACTTAAAAACGGCGTAAAACCAACACAGCATGTCATAAAAATAACATCATACCAACGGTCAAACATGGTGGTGGTAGTGTGATGGTCTGAGGCTGCTTTGCAGCTTCAGAACCTGGATGACTTGTCATAATTGATGTAACCATGAATTCTGCACTCTATCAGAAAATCCTGAAGGAGAATGTCCGGCCATCAGTTTGTGACCTCAAGCTCAAGTGCACTTGGGTTATGCAGCAGGACAATGATTCTAAACACAGCAGAAAGTTCACTTCTAAATGGCTCAAGAAAAACAAAATTAAGGTTTTGGAGTGACCAAGTCAAAGTCTGGACTTAAATCCAATTGAAATGCTGTGGCATGACCTTAAACAGTCCATTCATGCTCAAAAACCCTCCAATGTGGCTGAATTAAAACAATTCTGCAAAGAAGAGTGGGCCAAAATTCCTCCACAGTGATGTGAAAGACTCATTGCCAGTTATCGCAAATGCTTGATTGCAGTTGTTGCTGCAAAGGGTGGAACGGCCAGTTATTAGGTTTAGGGGGCAAGCACTTTTTCACACAGGGCCATGTGGGTTTGGATTTTGTTTTCCCTTCATAATAAAAAACTGCATGTTGTGTTTACTTGTGTTATCTTTGATTAATGATTTAAATTAGTTTGATGATCTGAAACATCAAGTGTGACAAACATGCAAAAAAATCAGGAAGGGGGCCAACACTTTTTCACATCACTGTATATATAAAATTAAATAAAATTAAACACACTGTGAGTGTGTTTTTGTTTATTTTTATTTGAAAAAAAAAATCTTTATAAATCCCTTGTTTGCTCTATATTTAAAAGTTTGTGGAATAACAAAATGAATCCTTTAAAATATCAGGGGAGAAAAATTTTTAATGCTACATTGAGGCTTTAAATGCTGCTCCAAGGCATTCTGCAATATAAATAAATACTCCACTAACCATAGCATATAAAAGAGGCTTTGGCTAGATTGGAAGTGCTGAATTTAACTGAGAATATTCTCCGCTGATAACACTTGATTTGAGACCAGGGTGCAAGAAGAAGTGGAACAGGTTGCTGCCAAGTGAAAAAGTAAAAAGACTTCAAAGTCTTGTGAAAATGATACCCAGAAGTGCTATATCACGGTAAAAGCAATTTAGTAAGGGATAGGACATACTTACAGCCCATCTGCCAGCAGCTGCTGTGTAAATAGAGAGAGACTCAAACAAGCCTTTGAATTTTGACCCTTTTCTTCCTTCTCGACTATCTAGAGGAACAGTAAGAGCACTTTCCGGAGAAATCTGCTTAAAAATACAAAACGGATGCTATACATCTAAAGAGAGTGGCAGGTGGCAACAATTTAACTCTTACAAATAAAGCTTCTTCAGTGGTTCATCCGTTTTTGGAGTTTGTCGATTTCATAGACTTATAAATTTGGCTTTGCCAGCCAAACAAGCAGATGAATGTGAACATTAACAGCTCTTTCTGGTCATTATAGACCCTACAGCATAATGGAAAATGCAAATGCAAAAGGAAGCAATAGAAAAAAGAATGCAACTAAAAGATGGACCAAAGAAGAGTAATAGATATGCAAGAAAAACCCAGGGATGAGAGACACAGGCTGATGGGACGGCGAATCGATATCGCATGTTCGGTAAAACATTCCCTACACAGATAAATCAGGATTTGAGATTATACAAGAGCAGAGAGCAGAAGCTTTTCATCAAATGCAGATCAGGAGCCGGTATCGATCTCCACGGCTGTGCCGCATGTTTGACACCGACTGCATCTCTCGGCCTTGCGCAATTCATTTGGCGTTCCCCGCATCCCGCTCAGCTGATTGAAAATGCGTTAAATAAAAGATTGAAGGAGAGCCAGCTGATTTAGGTCTTTTCTGCCAATGGCATTCGAAGCTGCTGAGCCTTTTGCCAATCAGGTTTTGATTAAGGATTGTTTAAGCAGATGCACGAGAGTAGATGTCCTTATTAGAGCGACGCTGCATACGTCCATCACATCAGAGATTGAACAATCAGCTTTCACGCCGAGCGGAGAATGGGCCAATTGTCATTCAGTTTGATTAGATGATCAATGCTTTCAAACATGCGTTGGGAACACTGTGCATTTATGCCGGAAGCCGTGACGGTTCAAACTGCCAGTCTTAATTAGGACATAGGTGGACATCTCTGTCCGAAGCACTTTACTTGACACTCAGATCACATTGCACGCCTGTCATGTCAGATTTGTCCACTAGTCAGAGTAGTGACAGTGTAGTCAGGGTCAAGACCGAGTCAATGCACAACATCTTGTCACTATTATGCATAACAGCAGAGACGAATGAATAACAGCTCATTTTACATTCAGCTTTGATTGAAGCATAAACGTTTATATGTTCCCTTTGGTTCACACTGCCATTGCTTTAAGAATATCAGAATGCAGTATAGCTGTTTATTTATTTATTTAGCATTTATTTACATTTTTAGATTTAATACACTGTAAAAAATTGAGGAAACCCGTTGCCTTAAAATTATTAAGTAAATAATAATAAAAAAATAAGTTAAGTGAATTGTCAAGTTCAATTAACTTTTTTTTTTTTTTTATTATTTACTTAATCATTTTAAGGCAACAGGTTTCCTCAGTTGTTTTTTTAAGTTAAGTCAACTTAACTAGTCAACTTAACAGTCCATTTATATATTGTGATTTGTCAACATTTTTATTGCGGCATCTGCAAACAAATGATGTCAAAGCTTTTCTCTGGAGAAACATGATCATCATAACATTGTAATGCTTGATAGTGAGAAAGTGTCCAAATTATGTTTGTATTCATTTTCAACACTGTAATCTGTAGTTTTATCATTTAGAACTCAGCAAACCTCTTTTATTGCAATCTTTTTAAAGAGTGTCTGGGCTTATATTTATTGGGCTTAGATAAATGGTGATTTCCTTAGTGAGTTATATATTGCACAGATATTATATATTGCATAGATATATAACAAAAATTAGAATTATTTATTGCAGATACAGAGTTTTGTAAGGCAATATACAAATTTTACATATATATATATATATATTTTTAATAAAATATTATTCATATTATATTAATTATATTATATTATATTATATTATATTATATTATATTATATTATATTATATTATATTATATTATATTATATTATATTATATTATATTATATTATATTATATTTGTTCACATATTTTTTGTTTTTAATAACTGTGTTGTTGTTGTTGTTGTCGTCGTCTTCTGTCACCAAAATAAATTCCTTGTGCGTGCAAACATACTTGGCAATAAAGCTATTTCTGATTCTGATTTTTGTTCAGTTCCTAAAAGCATGAAGTATCCCCCTGTCTGCTGTCTTTGACATCACAGCTCGGAAAGTCATTAGTAAATTGTGTGTGTGTGTGTGTGTGTGTGTGTGTGTGTGTGTGTGTGTGACATCATCATCCTGCAGCTACAGAGTAATTAGTCACATGCCATTTAAGTTTATTGGTATCAAAAACAGCATCCAAACTAAAGTGTGTGTGCTAAGATTGCAAAATTCAGATTGTGTGCTGCCATTAAGATGAATGGTAATATTAACTCTCCTGGTATTATAGACCTCCTTTCTAGTATTTATGTGTTTCAGAGTCTAAACTGTGGGTTTGTTTACCATGGTAATGGAAGGTTTTCTATTAGGATTCCTAGAGCATAATTACTGAATAAAAGAAGAGAGCGAGGGAAGCTACTGCTAGTCTAAATTGAATATTGAACACGTGTCCTTCTGTAAGGCCAGAGGAATGGAAACGTATGTGTCTGACATCTTTTAATGCGCTGCTTCAAATTCCAATTCTGCAGCAGTGACTGTTTCATTTTCAAACTCGTTTATGTATTGTCTGGCCTTCTGCAAGCCTTCCCTCTGCGTATACCGACACACACGTGTAATAACAGCCGCCGAGCTGCGCGAAGAGACCCATGAAACCTCTGGTGTTTTATGATTGTTTTAAAATACTCTGTTTCCCCTCACTTTTGCTTATCGTTGGCGCACAGAGGCAGATTTTATGAAATCGAGTCCCAGATCCGCCATGTTCCTGGGTGTCTCACGAGGCGCTGTGCTTTTCATTGTTTGCCTGGAGTACCGTTTTCGAGATATTCCTTCCTGCTAGAGATTCCAGTTAACGGTAAAGGGGACCCGAGGGCTTCATATTCACTTTGCTTGTGAAACGATAGTAACTCTGTCGCATTTTTAACCAGCCAGTGGAGAAAGCATCTGCATAACTACAAAAGGAACCGGCTCTTAGACAAATCGAAGAAAAACGGCCTAATTCAAACTTTGCAGAAAAGAAGCCTCAGAAAATGAGACGAGAATAAGAATGAGTGTCTTTCCATGAAAAGCATGTTTATATACACTATTTTTTGTCAATAAATGCAGTCCAATTGCAGGTTTTGTAAGTTCTGTTTATATCTAGATTTTGAAATCTGATATATCCGTTTACACATGCATTACATGTATTTGAACAATGTAATATATATATATATATATATATATATATATATATATATATATATATATATATATATGTATATGTATTTATTTATTTATTTATTTTTTTTTTGGACTCGAACCTGGTCCTTGCAAGCAGGATATTAATTGTATATTTTTATAATAAATATAATAATTTTAAATATTTAGAATAAAAATTAGTTTTATTGTACTTCAAAACTCAGTTATTTAGCTCGTAACATGATTTAAACCTGGTCCTTCCAAGCATTTTCATATATTTTATTTTATATTTATAATATTTACATTTCAAATATTTTTTTTTTTTTTTTTTTTTTTTTTTAGATTTCCATTACCATGCCATATTTTGCACACAAAAAAAAAAAATGCTTCCATGGCAATTTAAAACCAATTACATTTTGTGAAATATCAGAATTTAGTATTTTATTATTTGTCATTTTTACCTTGATGACATACCTAAAAAGTTTTTTTTTTTTTTTTTTTGTTATTTTTACTATTTTGTTTTATAAATATTATATACCGGTATTATAAACCAGTTTATAAGATGTAAATTAACACATTGGTGAGATGTAAAACTTGTAAGCATCAGACATTTTATTATAAAAGTGCTCTGATAAACATGCATGCAGCATTGCACATTTGCACAATATTGGAATCCATTTGAGAAGATTCAAGCATTTACAAGCTTATGTTTTTGTTCCTATTGATCAGATTATTTCAGGTCTACACCATATACTGTATGTAATTTGGATCAACCTCATTTGGATTTATTGGGGTGTTTACATGAAGCTTTTCAATCCAGTTGAGCCATCAATTTGTATTATTCGGGTCCATGTAAATGTAGCTCTTGTGAACACAAAGTCTTGGCTGTGCTGTTTGCCCCACCGGTCCAATATCTAATGAGGACCCTGATAAATTGTAGCCAACTCTAATTTTTCTTGCAGAGGCAGGGCTCTGAAACGCTATAAATAACCGCCAGTCGCATTAGGTGCCACGTCAAACCCCACAAAAGTCTATTATGATCCAAGGCCATCAGCAGAGGTAGCTAATCTGAGTCGTATACTTGTTCCACCATAGTCCATCCATCTTTTCTTCTTCCTCCTCTCCAATGGTTATCAACTGGGACCTGTTGAGACGTGGCAGGTTTCTTTTCTGTGATGGGAGATTGAAAGCCATCATCCCAAAGAAGAGCGCAGGAGGGTTTCTCTTTGTGGAAGGTCATTAGCTGGCTGGCTGGAGACGGCAGATCCTGAGGTGACACCCCAGGCTGTGATTCCACATCTTTTATTCGTGCTGTCTCAAGAGGCGTGTGTTTTTGATATTCCCATGCTCGGTCTCCTCTCTTCTGCTGTCCTAATCCTGGTCAAGGGCCTCTCTGGTCTCTAGTTAATAACGGGCCTGTGGACAGCATTCTCACCAACATTTGGTCTGATCATAGGGAGAGTGAGCGCTAAGAGCCTCTCCAGTGGCAGGTGTGTTCACATGCAGTTGATGACCACCGCTGTGCTTTTTGGAAGTCCACTGAGATGTGCCTGACTCGTCCCTGTCATGCCATCTCCATGAATATTGGCTGATGAGAAAGCCAATGTCAAGGCTTAAATATATAAAAAGTGCTGTGTTATATACTTTGTGTGTGTTTGTTTGTTTGTTTGTTTGTCATCTTCTATACTTTTGTAGTATTTATTAATTCATTCATTCATTCATCATATGTTTCTCATTTCTATACTTGTGTAGCATTTTTTTGTTTGTTTGTTTGTTTGTTTGTCATTGTATACTTTTGTATGTATGTATGTATTTATTTATTTATTCATCATATGTTTAGCATTTATATATTTGTTTGGTTATTCTTGTCATCTTCTATACTTTTGTAGTGTTTGTTTGTCATCATTCTATGCTTTTGTAGTATTTATTTATTTATTCATTCATTCATTCATTCATTCATGCATCATATACTTTTGTAGCATTTATTGATTTGTTTGTTTGTTTTATAATTGTTCTATACTTTTGTAATACTGTTTGTATGTATTTATTTGTTTGTTTGTTTATCATCATTCTTTACTTTTGTATTCATTTATTTGCTTGTTTATCATATGTTCCTCATTTATTTATTTATTTATTTTCATTTATCAAAGGTGCTGCATTCTATTTTTCTGTATCATTTTATTTTATTTTATCAAAGAATCTCATTCTATACTTTCGTAGCATTTTTTTTATCTACTTATAATAAATAGTGTTGTTTATGTAACAATGCATTTAATTATGTCTAAAATATGGACAATGAATCGCTAAAATATGAAGAATGCACAATCGTGTACTCAAGTATTTCAGGTTTACATTTATATGTTTACATTTATATATAAATAATGTTGTTGTTTTGTTTGTTTTTTCAATTCTGTTTTACTTTTTTTCTATTTTTAATTTCCTTTCTAGTAAAATTATATTTTTTGTAGACTGAAAATTAAGTTATAAAAATTGCACAATGAAATGTTGACTAAATTATATTTTCGTCGAGACAAAAACTATGACTAAAACAAAAGATAAAGTAAAAATAGTTTTTTTTTTAAAAGTATAGTGGATCTAGAATGACTTGAAGGTGAAAAATAATGACAATTTTAATTTTATGGTAAATTATCCCTTTAAGAATAGACTTGTATATTCAAATGAGCTCTGCTGTGATTGGCTGTTGTCTTTGCATATGAGAAACAACCACAATCATTATTGTAACTTAACTTTAACTTTAAATGGATAGTTTGATAGATAGAAGAAGAACGGTGAAATGTAATCATGTTTGGACACCAAGGTTTTTCGAAATATCTTCTTTTGTGCCTCACATATGGATTTGGAGCGACATGAGGGTGAGTAAATGATGAGAGAATTTTCATTTTGTGATGAAGTATTCCTTTCCGACATTTAAGATGATCTCAGTATAAATCTGATCTCAGAAATCCAAAGACGTGTTTGTGGGATTGGGAGCATCTTAAAGAAGACTGTTCTGATCAAGACATCAAACAGTGTTATGATCTGAGCTGTTATGTCCTGCCAAAAACAGCTCAACGCGCCGCATACACACAGTTTGACGCGCCTATACTGAATTCACGCCGTGTTCATGCATTTGATCAAAGACTCATTCTAGCAGTGAGGTTCAGTGGTGTTTTGTTTGTGTTTGTCTTTGGCAGGAACCTCAGTATCCCCGCGAGAGCCCCCGAGATAAAGATTTGTACCACAATGATAGACGCTCATCCAACTGTGTAAACATTAAAGTGACAGCATAAATTATGAGGCGATAAACAGGTAATTGAATTGTCTTGAATAAATCAACAGGGATCGACAAAAGCCCCCGCTCTGATTTTTGAGCAAAGGATTTTGAAAGCTTTGCTCAAGAAAACGAAAGGAAATGTGTCAGTCCAATCACGCTGCACCTTTCACAGATTATGTTAAGTGTGAATTCTGTCATCATTTACCCATCCTCGTTTTACTTGAAGCTCTTATGAAAACTCTATTTCCCCATGGAACACAAAAGGAGTTATCAAAATGTAATTTCTGCTTTTCCATACAACAAAAATGCATGACAATCACTGGCTGTCTAGCTGGATATAAACAGCATAAGTCCCTAGTCACAAGTAACTTGCATTCGAAAACCAGCATTATTAATTTCCTTTTTTTTAACTGCCTGATAATGGAAGTGTACTGTATAGTCAGGTGTTGATTTGGCAGCTGTGATGCCTGATTACTGGATTAAACTTGGACCGGGTTTCATTTTTGATAATTGTGCACACCTTGAATCCGCAAGTCAGCAGACATTTATAGCTTCACTGACTGATTGTCAATTAAGGTTAGTGCACCAATTAGTGACCAATTAGAGCACAATTTAGAGATGATTTACAAATAACTGTAGCATTGTTATAACTTGTTAACAGCTTGTTGTCTCTTGTTACTGCAATGCCATCACGAAATGATTTATACTGTTATCATCCAAAAACACATTTTATTTGTTAACACTTTTTGTGTTTGAAATGTGTGGAAAAGTCAAGCAAATTTGAACTCATGTTAATTGAAACCTCCTAGACTAATATATTTAATTTAATTTAATTTAATTTAATTTAATTTAATTTAACTTTATTTTATTTTATTTTATTTTATTTTATTTTATTTTATTTTTTTATTTTTTTTTATTCATTTATTTATTTATTTATTTATTTATTTATTTATTTATTTATTTATTTATTTATTTATTTATTTATTTATTTATTTATTTATTTATTTATTTATTTATTTATTTATCTATCTATTTATTTATTTATCTATTTATTTATCTATTTATCTATTTATCTATCTATCTATCTATCTAATCTATCTAATCTATCTATCTATCTATCTATCTAATCTATTTTATAACTCCTTTTATGTACCAAATGTGGGGAAATGGCAAACAGATTTGCACCCAAGCTATTTGAAAACTTCTGGATTTTTTTTTATTATTATTATTCATTCATTCATTCATTTTAACTCCTTTTATGTTCCAAATGTGGGAAAAAGTCAAACAAATTTGAACTCAGGCTAATGAAACCTTCTAGGCAATTATTTTATTATTTTATTAACTCCTGTTGTGTTCCAAAGGTGGGGAAAATAAACTTCAAACTTGAACCCATGCTAATTGAAACCACCTAAACTAATAACCCTTCTAAAGCAAGAACTACTAAATGCTACTGCCTATTTTCCCCCGTCATGTCTTATCCTGCCGGGACTGCAACTTGTGCCTCCAGAAACTGTTGTGAAATGAATGAACACATTTGTGTGCATCCCAAAGTAGCTGATCACATTGTTTAAACACAGCACTTGAACGGCTGTAATAAACCCCACTTGGTTATTGGGTGTTCCTCATGCTAGTAAGGGTCAGATTTTTGAGTCAACATATCCCCAAAGCTTGTTCGGGTAACTCTTGAGCACATTTGATTGAAATCTATTGTCACTGATTGGCACGGTGCTTCTCCACCGAGACGTAATGGGAACAGGGGAGAGCCAAGGCTAAGAGGCTAATTGGTTGTTCTCAAGTGATTGATGTCAACGTTGCTCAGCAATGCCAAATTAGCAGAGCCCAAGGTGAGCTGAGTGCAGGCAAGGACCCACGAACAGGCAAATAATGGCCTTGATGCTCATAAAAATGTGCACAGACACCAGATGCCACTCAAAGGGCTGTCAGATACCCCTCTGCTGATTGATGGCAAAGAGAGAACTTTCGATTTAGGCACGGGGGCTCTCGGTGGGCTGGATTGATTTCATCGTGGGGAGACAGGTGGCCGTTTTGAACACGCTTTAATCAGAAAACCCTCAGGTGGGGCTCAAGTCTGCTCGGTTAAGTTGCTTCGCCGTTGACTTTACCTCCAAAAATCGAGAGGGGGACCTTGAGCTACAGTTGCCACCCCATATTTCCTGGCGTAGCGTCCTGCAGCAGCTGTCATTCAAGCTCCCCTCTGAATTTTTGGAAAACTCATCTTTATTATCCGTGTCAACCCGCTGCTTCCAGCAGTCGTGGGCCGCAATGGAGGGACAACTGGAAAGCTGCGCTGCAGCAGATGTGCAGCGCTCTGAACTGCGATTTTTCCTCCTATGACTGTAGATCACATGCTATTACGATTTGCATTGGCTGTGTGATCTAGTAAGGGGAAAACAGCAGTCTGGGATGCGATTTGGAGTGCTGTGCATCAGTTTTATTCTGCTCTCAGTTAGGTAAAAATTGCATGCAGAAATAAACTGTTCACATGGCCTTGTCAGGCCAACCAAAAGTTATTTTCATGTTCAGCTTAACCTTGAATTTTAATTATGCATTTGAATTAAAATCTTAAACATATTGCAAACCATAACAATGTATCCAAGTTGACAGGCAATTAATATACTCCTTGACGAGTGTCTGACATTACATGATGTCACATGTTTTTGTGATAAACCATTTTTAGTTTTCAGGGAGTGTTTGGTTAGTAGTTGACAGTATTTTTGTGGACATGATTAAAATTAAATATTTTATTTAATCATTTTTATTTTAAATTATTTTAAATGATTTCATTTTTTTATTTTATATAATATATTTTATAAAATATATAATTTAAGTTTGATCGAATTTGATTGAAGTTTTTGTATTGTAGAAACAAATTTATTATAGATCATCTTGACTTTAACATTTTTTTTAAATTTATAATAAATAATTAAATTTTCATTATTTATTTATTTATTTATTTTAAATTAATGTTCATTAATAGAACTCTAGACTCAAAAGCAGACATTGCAAAAACAAATTTAAAAGACATGTATGCAATTCCAAGCAAACTGAAAACAGTACATGTTCTCTTAATGGTTAAAATATAATATTTCTTAAGAAAATTGGTAGAAAAATATAATAATCATCAAAGGACACACACACATATACTTTTTATGTAATTTATTACGACTTGCATTGGCTGTGTGAACTAGTAGGGGAAAAACTGCGATCTGGGCTATGTTTGCTTTCCGGTTTTCCCTCTAAGCGTCCGAATGAAGGCGTAAATGCGAAAAGCAACAGGAACTTCTGAAGTCTTTTGCCAGGAGTGAAAGAATAAACTGGCTCATATTTCTCGTTAGAAATGGAAGAACAAATATTCTGGTGTTTGTTTAATGAATTATGTAGAGAGGGTCCACTGGGGCTCAAAAGCTATGAAAAATGTGTGAAATTAATTTGAACTAATTGAATAGCCTGGAGTACCTGCAATGAATCCAAGGAATCCGATAATTCCCTCGTGGCACGACCAACAGGTGACTGTTTTATAAAACGCAAGTCTTTGTGGAATCAAAATGGGTGTTTTTCACAGATGATTGCCTGTTCATGTATATACTTTAAAGAGTCATGAAACCCTCTGTTTCAGCATTGATTAGTGGAGGAGATTGCAGCTGGAAAAGTAGAGACAAACAGCGTCTTTTGATTCAGACAGTTTTATTGCACTCTCTCTATCTATCTATCTATCTATCTAAAATCAGGTTTAAATGCACACAGCAACAGACAATTACATGCATGCTTTATAGTTAAATATAGAAGATATTAAACCTGGAAGATTCCTCTTTTTTCACTATAAAAACAACAAGAAAGTCCATGGCACAGAGGTTGCATAAGTGCATTTATTAAATACAATGTATTACATTTCATCACTGTGAAGGTTTGATGGCAGATTTACTTGCAGCAAACAGCGCAAAAGACCACATGAAGAAGCATGCAGACTGGTTTTAATAGACTTTCTTTTGAGCAGAATATCTCGACATAGTTTGCTCAACTTCAATTTACAACTAAAACGCATGCAGGATAGAAAATGTGTCCCTTTAAGGGAGAAGCTCTGACAGGGGGATTTAAACTATGACATCTGGCAACCACATTCATGAATTGTTTTATTTATTTATTTATTTATTTAAGTAAATATACAGAAATTTTGAATATTTAAATTATTGAATATTATTAACCGCATTTTAGTCTCATAATTTTTCATCAATGATATTACGTTGATATAGTCAGAATTAACATTTAATGTCAGTTTTGTCTCATTGTAGTCATGGAAAAAATCTTCAGTGAACATTTTTCATCATAGTTTATGAAGTTTCGCCATAGTTAACGAAATTAACACTATAGATAGTAATGGGCTTCATGATGTAGCATTTTTTCTGTACCTTTAATAAGAGAGTTTTTGATGAGGAGGCTTGTGATGTTCTGAGAGTTTTCGTATAGGGAATTCAGCATTAAACGAGAGAAGCATGAATATGGGAAAAATATGAAGGGTAGATTTAAGGGCCGGCGCTGATATTGGACCCTAATGAAAGCAGCGCACAGTTACTGAGATCCGGGAATTGACTATCTGTCTGTGAGTACCAGTAATTTAGAAACCTCACCAGGAGAGAGCAGTTGAGTTATAACTCTCTGTTTTGTTTTTTCTGTCTCACTCCCTGTCTCTCTTCGCCGCACTCGTCTCACGCACATAAACTTGGTTCTGTCTGGACTCGGCCTCTCTCATCAATCATGGCACACAGACACTGGCTTTGGCCCAGTCTTTCTGAAGGTCAGGCCCAGTGAATCAGCACTTGAAGTTTGCCGGGCGATGCTAGAGAGCGGCTCTGCGCTGTAACGGCAGCTCGCCGGACCAGCGGGCGTCACACTGCGGCCCGCCGTAAACATGTCACCTGCTGAGCGCGCTGGACGAGCCCTCGTGTGCTGCTGGGTTATTGGATTGGCACGGAGAGCACAGCTGTGAAATAGAGAGCAGCATTGTGCTGCTGTCTGCTCCTTATTTCTTCTTTTTTGTTTCCTTACTTTCTGTAACCCTTTGTATTAACTTCATTAACGTGTCAGCAATAAAATAGCATTGATAAAATCTCTAATGCTTCGCAGATCAGTAGTTAACGTACATACTCTGCTTTCTTCTGCTCACCAAGACTGCATTTATTTGATCAAAAATACAGTAAAATCAATAATATTATAAAATATCATTACAATTTAAAGTAACTCTTTTCCCTTTGAATATATATATTTTTTTAAATAATTTATTCCTGGGATGCAAAGCTGAATTTTCAGCATCATTACTCCAGTCATATATGGTTTACTGTCACTTTTGATCAATTTAATGCGTCCTTGCAGGATAAAAGTATTCATTTATAAAAAACTTACTGACCCCAAACTTTTGAACAGTCACATGTATACTAAAAATACTAAATATGTTTCTCTCACACACACACACACACACACACACACACACTTTCCTCTACCTGTTTTTCATTCCTTGCCGTTCTTCCTTCCTTCAGATATCTAAATATATCTGGAACATTTCTGACTTTCTGATTCATAAATCAATTGGTTTATCATTATACAATGTAAGAATGTTTCTTAATATCATTACATAATGAAAGTTGCATATTAAAGTGTTTCTTCTGGAAAAAACATCTGAAAGAAAATCAAAAGTCAGACTATTTTATTAAGCAATTGGTTTATGATTATGTAAGAATGTTTGTTAATGTCATTATATAATAATAGTTACAATTTCAATTTTGCCTCTGGAAACACTTTAAATATCTTTCATTATGTAATTAATAAAGCAACAAGTCCAAGTGTCAGAGTGATTTTTCTATGAATAAGATGACTAAAATGGCTCATCCGATCAGAAATCAGACGCATTTCAGAAAGTATTTGTAGTAATACAGTAATACAATCCATAGCAGCATCAGTCAATTTTACATGCTACATATCTATTTGATTATTCTTTTCTGTCTTTCTTTTAAAACACAAAGGAAATAAAAGGAAAGGCCCATATCACTACAACCATGAGCGCATGTCAAAATCCTTTAATCCACATAACCCTGATCATGTCTGCACAGGATTTACATTTGTCTTCTCAAATCGTGTTTTGAATGAGTGTTGTTGTGGCCTCCGCGTGTAATTCTGATGGGATGCGATATAGTTGACTTGAGGTCGAGCTGAAATGAACATTTGCATTTATTCATTTTTATTTATTTTTTTCAAAGCTATATTTAGGGCCTACATTCTATCAAAAGCCACAAAGCAGTGCACGTTTTGCACAGGCAATCTTCTCTTGCTTATTCAGAAAATGTCCAAATCCAGTTTGTGTGGCTGCTGCATGAAGCTCAGAGGCTTGGATGTTATTAGACTGTAGTTGTTCTCAACTTCACACTTTTCGCTTGACAGCTGCCAATAATGCTGTGTGTTTTCAGTCAAACATTCTGCATACTGAGTGCAGCTTTGCCTGTTGTTTATCACAGAGCGCTGAGACGCGTTCGAGTCTTTGTTTATGTGCTCTTACGCAGCATAACCTTGGACGCTTAAGCAATCCCGGAGTGAATCTCCCCGAGTGGAAGGGGCTTTATGTGCTTCCGTGGTATTTTAGCGAGCTGAGCTTTAGAACTGGACTGACATTTCCTGATTCCTCGTATTTTTCTTCCAAGAGCATAAGCAATAGCAATTAGTTTGGGGACCGGAGGAGAGAAATGCCGTAAACATGCTTGAGCTCAGAAGTGCAAATGGACAGTCTCTCTGAAATGCAAAGTCGGCCCCGTCCCAAGATAGATCGGTTTACCGGCATTCAGCGCCTCAGCCGCAACAAATATGCTTATTGTGTATTTCTTTATTTTCTCCCCTCAAGGCATCGTCTACCTGTTCGTTCTGTTTCAAAGTCAGTTTAGACCAGAAGGAAGCGATCGACGGCCTTTGTTTTCCACGCGGAATCGGCAAAGCTTTCCGACATTTCTTGGTCACAGCAGCTTTATATCTGTCAGAGGTAGCGGAGGATTTACATGAGCTCGATAAATACGCAAAGCCGCTGTTTTTAACCCTGGAGACGAGCCTGCTTTGTAGTAGATGCTTTCTCTATAGCGTAATAAATCTATACTGACAACTACAGCTCACACAGTGAAATGTAAAGCGTGACAAATGATCTTGTTTAAAAAACACGCACCAGCTTCTTGGAAAAGTAATATTAGTATTCATGTTGGCTTCACACAGACTTCTAAAGGTATTCGAACTCTGATTTAAAAGTATCCATATATCATTACAAAAAACTTCACTACTTTTAATATTGAAAGATTATGCAAAGATTATGCATAGTTATGCAGTCCTAACAATTTTGACTTTTTGTACCACAAAAATATCAAAATTAATTTTAACTCAGAAATTGAAAGCAGGATGTATTTAAATCTATCATCTGTCTGTCTGTCTGTCTGTCTATCTATCTATCTATCTATCTATCTATCTATATATCGATCTACCTATTTTCTGTCTGTTGTTCTATTTATCATTCTATCATTCCATGTATTGATCCATCAGTCTATCTATCTATCTATCTATCTATCTATCTATCTATCTATCTATCTATCTATCTATCTATCTATCTATCTATCTATCTATCTATCTATCATCTGTCTGTCTGTCTGTCTCTCTATCGTTCTCTCTATCTTCTGTCTATCGTTCTACTTAACATTCTATCATTCTATCTATTGATCATTCTATGTATCAATCTCAGAATAGTTTGACTTTTTTCTTCTTTAAATTAAGTCCCACAAAAATATCCAAATTAATTTTAACTCAGAAATTGAAAGCATGTTCATCTTTGAAGAGGTATTCAAATCATTGCGTTTATATGAGTTACATTTTTTGAATACGTTCATAGAGTCTGATAAAACAAATAAGTGTCATGTCATTGATCCCCAAACTAGTGATAATGTTTAAATAATTTATAAAAGCTGTACAACTCTGTGGAGAAATATAATCTCCATCCTGTTTCTGTTTCTCCGTCCTCGCAGCAGTCACATCCTGAGCAGCAGCACATAAAATGGACCTCTGTGCTCATGCTGTGCTGTCAGCCAAGACTTGATCTACAGGCAGCCATCTTTAGAAAGGCAGGATGGCAGATATGCAGCCGCAATCTGATGTCTGTCATGCTGAAACCCAACCGACAGAAAAGGAAAATCACAAATGAGATCTCTTTAATATGTCAATTATATTTCCTAGCCCGCAATAAGATTGAGTCAAGGGAAGATGGAGAATTCTGCTTAATTTTCCTACTTCTCAGATCTTTCTCCTGAGAAAAAGGCCCCAGTAATCTATTGTTCTTTCTATCATTCTATCGATCTATTGTTCTTTCTATCATTCTATCGCTCTATTGTTCTTTCTATCATTCTATCACACTATTGTTCTGTCTAGCATTCTATCTATCTATTCTATCCATCTATCCATATGTCATTCTGTCAATCTGTCGATCTGTTGTTCATTCTATCTATCTATATATCTATCTATCTGTCTGTCCGTCCGTCCGTCCATCCATCCATCCATCCATCCATCTGTCTATCATTCTATTTAACATTCATTCATTCTATCATTCCATGTATTGATCTGTCCATCAGTCTATCAATCAATATATCTTTCTATCATTCTAAACCTGAACCTGACATTCTTCCTCACATTTTAATGATACCTTTAAACACAATTACAGTGTGACGAACAATGGACAATAACGAAAACCACGCGTTGATCTTTCGCTCATAGTTGCCCTGTAAACACCAGAGATGAGATCCATCCAAAAACCTTCATCCTCCGTGATAAAGAGCCGGCGCAGCGGGCCCTCTGACATTTTCAGGGGTGGAGAGGTGATAGGCTCTTTCTATGAGTTATTTTTACAATGATGCTGCATCCATCAATTTCTTGGGAACGAATCAAATCAAATAAGTGCTGTGTGGGCAAAAAGCAGTGTGCAGCGTGGAGGGTGCATGGCGCATGTTGATGAAAAAGAGAGAAAGAGAGAGAGACGTGCCATAGATGCACCTCCTGAATTAGACATGAGGACGGCTGCCATCTTTCCAGGTAAAAAGCAAAAGAATACGATTTGCTCGCCATCCCAGTGGTGACAGACTGCCTCTCTACCTGCATGAGAGGATATATAGGTTTGTTATTAATATTCTTGACGTAGCATACTATTTCTTATTGTTTGCCACAGGGAGTTATTTGCAAGTTATGGCATGTCTCCTAAAATTTATTTGAACATAGTTTTGGATGACGCTCATGTCTGCTTTGCATAAAATCCGATTGAGGAGTGCTAGAAATCACTGACATCTTATATTAAGTATTTACTACACCTTTCAAGTATGCATCATGCGCTCACTGGTTCTCAGTCCCAGTCCTAACATGTTTGTGACACCGTGATGTGACATGAAAATAAAAATGAACCGACGAGCGTTTATGTGACAAAAGGATCAAATGCAACATGTAATATCTTTAATTGTAAGTGCAAATGTATTTGGTTTTTACCAAGGACTTGATTCATTTTAATGCAAATTGATTGATTTCAAGTTAATGCAGTAAATGCATCATAAATGCAATGAAATAATTAGCAGGGATTGATTTCTGGAGTCAAAGTTTTAGATGAAACTCAGCAGTGAGAGTGTTTGCATTGATATTCCATTGATTGTTCTCCAGCGTATGGAGCGCATTCATCATACAGTATGTAGATGTGCATGCATTTTTCATGATCGTATAAGTCGAACTAAACACACTACAGAAATGTGAACGTGATCTCGATGAGAAAGCTCCAGGTGAATTGTTTTATTTATAAATCATGGTATTTTTTTTAGATATTTCAAAGAGAAGACCATTCTTTGGGTTTGATCTATGTTCTCGCATCGTATCGAGTTCTGACGCCTGGCATCTGCCTGCTGAGGCTTTGTGAGTTTCCGTTAACAAGAGAACATATGAGCTCCACGGAGCTTTTGAACCCTTTAATGGGATCATCTTCTGAAGTCACAGTCACCTACGTACATATAGGTTTTCAGTCCATTACATCAGCTTACGTAAATTACCTTCACGGCTTTGAAAGATGGTTTTACCAGTAGTGCTGAAGCCAGAACGGCAGCACCTAAACGAATGAAGTGCGCTCTGTATAACCCCAGGCTAGGTTTGGAATAGCATACTACCTGTACTATTTTGTAGAATTGTGCACAGAAATCTTTTTTGCAAATATCATGCAAAATAGATTTGCAATTTTCTTTCAGTTAAAGTATGCAAATCGCGGATAATCTTTGTAAAACCTGATACATTTCCCGCAATGTCCAGTATACAATCAGAGCACTTTGAGTGGAATACTGTCTCTCAATGCAATGTGCTCAATTAGTTGAACCAACTTAAAATTTTAAGGCAACCAGCTTCAGCAGATGTTTGAGTTTTCTCAACTTGTCGTTTTAAGTTTATACAACAAAAATTTGAGAATCTCCCACAAAAACAAGTTGAGCAAACTCAAAATCTGCTGAAGTTGGTTGCCTTAAAATTTTAAGTTGGCTCAACTTTCTTTTTTTATTTACAGTGTATAAAGGCATTATATCTATCTATCTATCTATCTATCTATCTATCTATCTATCTATCTATCTATCTATCTATCTATCTATTATTATTTAATTTTAAATCAGCATAAACAATTTTTTATATTTTTGTGTAAATGTTACAAAAATATTACAAGCATAAATATATATATTTTTTATTACTAACATTATTGTTTAATTGTCATGAAAATAGGCTTTGTTTTCTTCAAATTTCCAATTTATTTATTTTGATTTTGCCTTAAAATACAATCTGGCCAGGTTTTCATGAGATTCACTCATATCCAGAGCAGTTTTCAGTGCTTCAGAGTTTCATTAGGAACATATCACCCTGTCTTTAAGCTAGTTGAAGTGTCATAACCTTCCTCTATCCCTGTCTGTTCCTATCCGCGCCGCTAGGCATCTGAGGTGTCCAGGTCAGTCCAGAGGAGGGTGAGAGGTGAGGATACCTACTAACCATCTCGGCTTTTCTATAAATGAGATCCCTGCCCTCCATTTTCCACCCAAGGTCTCTGAAATGTGGCCACCGTGAGGCTGGCTGGGAGAAATGGCCACCAGGTTGCCAGTGACGTTCCGTGGGCAAAAGGTTCAATTACTTCAGTTGTCGTAGAGCAATAAATGACAAATTAAGTGGCTGGCACCGGCTACTGCTGTGAGGAGCGCGCACTGGAATACTAATGTCTGACGGGGTCTAAAGACGCTGGAGGAGGGAGATAGACAGAGAGAAGCTCACTGAAGCCTCCGCTGATAGACAAAACAAGACATTTCAGCAGTCAAGACCAAACTTTAGGGAGCCATATCTGTAATTCAGCACTGCGCAAATAAACTGCTGGGTTTGTGGCACAAATGTTATTAATATCCTTCTCATGGACTTCTGGTCTCAAAATTCACAAAATTAACAGAGTCTAGGATTTGACAAGACGGGCACAGAATCGCATATAGAATGTATTCACAAAAATAATGCAAATATTTCATACACAAATGTGATCAGGAAGCAGATTTTCGCGATTGAGTAAAAAATAAAAAAGGTAATTACGCCTTTTTATCTCATAGTTCTGTTTTTCTCGTAATTGAGAGTTTACATCTCACAATTGCAAGTTACAAGGTCAGAATTGCATGATATAAAATTTTTCTCACAATTGCGAGCAAAGTCTGAATTGCAACATACAAACTTGCAATTGCGAGACAAAAGTCAATTGTGATTTAATATCATGTAATTCTGACTTTGACATGCAATTGTAAGTATATTTCATGTAATGCTGACATTATAACTCACAATTGCAAGTTTATTTGAAATTGATATGCAATTGCGATTTATACCTTGCGTTTTTGACATAATTTGCTATTTTAAGTTTATATCTCGCAATTCTGGCATTATAACTCACAATTGCAAGTTTATATTTCACAATTTTAAATTTATGACATGTAATTGTGAGTTTATTATCTTTCTTCTCTTTTTTTATGTCATGGCAAAAACAAGTTTCAATAGGAAGAGTTGAATTGTATTTTGTTAATGTGAATCTAATGTTGCATAGTTTGTTTTCCCTAGTAATTATATTTGATCCAAATAATAATCTCAAAAATCTCACAACTAAGGAAATGCTCACTGGATTGTAAATAAAGGCATACTAGCCTGAGGAAGCGCAATGCTTGTCATTCATTGTCCACTTTTGCTCTTATTTATTTTTGTGCCTTTTCAATGGCTTTTCCATTTCACCGTCTTTGCATTTCCCAAACAAATGCCCCATTACCTCCACAGTTAAAAACTCAGCACTTCAGCTGAACAAAACAAAAGATGCAAAATAACCTTCAAATCTCCAACAGCAGCACAGAGACTAAAGACATCTGTGGCCTTGGTCATAAGAAAAGAGGATTTTTCTTGTTCTTTTGAAATGTGAATGTGCACTATGCAATTTATTTATTTAATTCCAGGACAATTGATTTATCTTTTAAAGGGGTCATATTACGTTGCTAAAAAGTACATTATTTTGTGTATTTGGTATAATGCAATGTGTTTATGCAGTTTAAGGTTCAAAAAACACATTATTTTCCACATACTGTACATTATTGTTGCTTCTCTATGCCCCGCCTTTCTGAAACACGCAGATTTTTACAAAGCTCATCGTTCTGAGAAGCGAGCCGTGCTCTGATTGGCCAGCTATCAGTGTGTTGTGACTGGATGAATACCTCAATTGTGAGACGGAAATGTTACGCCCCTTACCATATTGTGATGCCGTGCTGCGGCGCGACGACACATAAACAATAAAACCCATTATAAATGAGGCATTTGTTGCATCCAGTGGGGACATACTGATTATAATGACTTATACTGTCGTTTTACGCGTCGCGTTGCATCGCGCCACGTAAACATTACCATGTCTGCATTTGTGATCAGAGAAACGACACAAGCAGCGCTACTCTACACTGCTCAAAACTCGCGTTTGAATAGTCAGTGGCAAATTCTTTAAATATAAAAACATACTTACAGGCTGTGAGTCAGAAGCGCCAGACTGTCCTTCTAAAGTTGGAATTGCCCCACTTTAAGTCAAGTCAAATGTCACCTTTATTTGTATAGCGCTTTTAACAATACAGATTGTGTCAAAGCAACTTTCCAATATAAAAACAGGAAAATAGTGTGTCAATAATGTAAAATGACAAGATTAAACACTCAATTTTCAATTAAAAGGCATTTCATTATTGAATTCAATGATGTCATCGTCCAGCTCAGTTCAGTTTAAATAGTATCTGTGCAATCAAGTCGACAATATCGCTGGAAATTAGGTGTCCCCGATTAAGCAAGCCAGAGGCGACAGCGGCAAGGAACCAAAACTCCATCGGTGACAGAATGGAGAAAAAACCTTCTCAGTCGGGGGGCCAGTTCTCCTCTGACCAGACGAACCAACAGTTCAATTCCAACTGCAACAAAGTCAGATTGTGTAAAGGACTCATCTGGTTTATAGAAACAGTCTTTGAGCACAGCTGGCAGGCTACTCCCAGGTTCAGGAAATAGTCCTCCGCTGCACACACTCTAATATTTGGGCTGAACTGTTCTGGAACAGTGTTGTAAAAACAACTTAACCACTGATTTCTAGTTGTGTCCTCGTTTGGAAGCCCAAACAAAGTAGTTTCGCTTTCACAACGAAACACAGCGTCTTCAGGACATGGCGCCAGTGGCAGCAACAATATTACAGCGAGAATAATATACACACACACACACACATTTAACACCAATTATAGTAATGTGTTTCTGTTTTATTTATATATTTATTCCCATTCATTAGTATTATTTTCTATTTAATTTTAAATTAGCATACATGAATGCATATGCATGGTGCATCATATGCATATTTTTATATTTAATAAGATACAGATAATATTTAAACAATATAGTCGCTTAAAGTCTGTTTAATTCTAAGGTTGAGAAGGTTGAAAATGGTCACGATAAACTAAATGATGACAATTTGTGGTGCACAAAGCCTTGACTGAAATAATAAGTGGACTTAGAGAGTGAAGTAAATGTTAATCAGTAATATTGTTAAAAGGATGAAGTAAATGAAGTGCTTCCTGATGATAGCTTTATGACTGGACTGAAGCGTTAAAAAGTCCTGAATCGTGTCGGCAATCTTAAAGCAAACTTCCATTTAGGACCCCATCATTTGTTTTCACACCAGACAACAAAATGTATTCTCGGTTCGGCATAGATCACCACAGAGCTTTCTTTCTTTTCACGTTTCTCGTTTTATAATGAGTTTCCTGAGGAAGTGCTGGCGTGCATATCCTGGCACCGTGATTCTTTATGAGAGCTGAGGCATATCATTGATTGACTGTCAACAGACAGCCGCTTCTGCGCCCCTTAAGTCATAGCCGCATCAATGAATCAATGTTTTACCTAAGTGAATGCTGGAGCATTACCTGCAGGTCAAAGACCTCATAAACAGCCTAGTTATGTAGAAGGGGAATAATCACTTTATTTGCATCATGTTTTCACTAGTTTTCCTTCTGTGGTTGTTGTGTAGATGAAATTGTGTTAGCATAGTAAAGTCTCTGTAATGCACAGCTTCGCATGGTTTATTAATGCTTCTTGCTAGACATGTGACACAGAAGACTGGAGTAACAATGCTAATAATTCAGCTTTGCATCACAAGAAAATATTACATTTAACATCCATTCAGATAGAGAACAGTTACTTTAAATTAAAATAATATTTCACAATTTTAGTGTTTTTTTTTTTTTTTCTTCACTATATTACTTTGGATTTGTAACTAAACAAATGTAGCCTTGGTGAGCATAAGACGTGTTTAAAAAAAAAATATGATTGTTACTTTTTTTTTTTATCTTAATTAATAATTATTCCAAACTATTGATTGGTATATGTGGTTGATTCAGAATAACTGGGACATTTTTTTATTTATTAATTAATGTATTATTTATTGCAGCAGTTTTTTCTTGAAAGTTAAAAAGTGTATAACAGTAATGTGTACTTATTATTATTATTTTATTTTATTTAATTTTTTGGAAATTCACGTTATTTAAATACATCTGTGACCTTACGTCATTAGAAAACAGGATTTTTCTTGATTGACATTCATTCATTTCATTTTATTTTATTTTAACATTGTGACATTATCTTCCTGAAGGTTAAACATGACTAAAAATTGCATTACTGTAATTTGTTTTATTTTAGATGTTTATGTCTCATTCATTAGTAGCAGTACACTGTAAAAAAATCCAACTTTTGAAAAATTCTACTAACCAATGTAAAAAAGTAGCCTGAACAAAGAATTTTTAGTATGAGAAGTCAGTTTAATTTTTTTTTTGTGTGAACTGAACAAAAATACTCTAAACATGTTGCAAGCAAAAGTTGTTTTGTTTACCTTACTTAGATACTCAAGTATTTGTTCACAACATATTCAAATGTTCTCCCAACTTTTCAAAAGTTTTTAAGTTGTCGGTTGCTAGTTGAGTTAACTTAAAAAGTTGATTGTGATAGGTTGCCTTATTTTTTTGAGTTAGGTCAACT
Source organism: Onychostoma macrolepis (assembly GCF_012432095.1). Taxonomy (NCBI): domain Eukaryota; kingdom Metazoa; phylum Chordata; class Actinopteri; order Cypriniformes; family Cyprinidae; genus Onychostoma; species Onychostoma macrolepis. The sequence continues at coordinate 25,601,652 of NC_081162.1, forward strand.
TATTTTTGTATTTTTTTTTGTATTTTTTTTTTTTACAGTGTAGTAGTAGTAGTATTTAGACATCTGTGACATGTCATAAGAAAAGATGATTTTTCTTGCTCTTTTGAAATATGAAAATGAATCAATGCATGAATGAATGTGTAGTGTGTTCAGGGATGGACTGGGTGTAAAAAAGGCCCTGGATTTTCTCCCAAATAGGCCCACTACAACTACAAAAAGCCACTACTATCTCACAATATTACAGCAATACTGTCGCATTTATGGCAAATAACATCACAAAACCCATGGTGACCCTGCTGGCAAAAACAATAGAAACCATCACAGAAATTCTAATGATTTCCACTATAAATACCATTACAAACATTACAAACCATCAACTTTTAACCATTAAAACCATGTAGTTTTCCTGTAGTGTGTTTTGGGACATATTAAGATTTAGTGTTTTTTTTTTTTTTTTTTTTAAAGCCACCAACAGAAGGCGACCAATTACCAGCAGAGACCAACAGGCACCATTACAGTTTATAAGATGGTTTCTATTTATTTATTTATTTTTTATTTTTTTCAGCAGGGGATTGAAATAAATGTATTAGGCTATCGTATGAACTAAAATTCTTGAAATCTACATTAAAAAAAAGCATAATGTATAATATGACAATGATAAACATAAACCTAGAATCGCCAGACAATGTGGAGTGATAAATAGCAGTGAACGTTTGGACTAGGGGTGTCCTAGGATTTTTACTATAGTGCTCATAGGCTACATGCTACATGAGAGAGGAGGGCAAAGGTAACCTAACTGTTCGCTTTTTTTTTTTCTTTTAGCTTCTTCCAACCGCCTTTATCTTCACGTTTTTTGCTTACCATCATGAGCCCACTTCGTGTTAGTTTTGGTTTCTAACAAACAAAAATAGTTTGCAATAGCGCCCCTTTTTGTCGGCTGTCAATGTCACTTAATTTGACACTTTCTCTTTGATGATGAACCAGCCAGGCCAACGGCCGTTGTTTGGACTTCTCCAGAATGTCCAGATGGCCAGTCCGCCCCTGTGTGTGTTTATGTATTGATATAATTTTTTATAGTTTTTTGTCTATATAATTTTGTATTTAATTTTTAAATATAAAATATTTATTTATTATGTATTATTAATTTATTTACTTTTTATTTATTTATACTTTATTTTTATTTATGAACTTTTTTTTTTTACTTTTTTGACATTTTTCGTTACTATGTGATTATTTACAGCCCAAAGTGAAGAAGTTATTTTGTATAGGCCACCAAGTGACACTGGTTCCTCCTCACAATACTTAGTTAAATGCAGACACTTCTATCAATCATCCAGATCATAGCATAGCAACACACTGGCAGCGTGTTTTGCCTGGCTTTGCACTATTATTGAATTTAGAAACATCTTAATGGCTCGTTCTGTAAGAGCTCGTTTAAAATTAGAACAGTTGGATTTGCAAGTATGACAGGTTTTTTTCCATCAAATAATATGGAATGATGTCTAGTGTGACATTTGTCTTCTGTATCTGCTTAAGAGCTGCCAGCGCTAATTATGACAGGAGCCGTCTTCTCGAACCATTCCTCTTCGTCTATAACGAGATGTTAAAGCTGATTTCCCGTTCCGCAGGTACTCGTGCCTTTAAAAATTACACTGTCAGAGGAAAAACTCATCACTTTTTTCATGCTCTGCAATACTGTTATTTCTATCTTCACAGATTTATAAACAGCGTCATGAAAATCACAAGTGATTGGAAACCAGAGCCCGTGGTGCTTCTATTTGAGGGATCAATCCCTGAGATTGATAGTATGGAGGACACATTAATCAAACGCACTGTAGGACCTCTGCACAATGATAAATAAAGCCCACACCTGGCTATCAATCTGCTCCCCAGAGCTCTAAACGCTGGTAGGTGGACGTGGGCCAACAAATACAACATTTACATGGAAATCCATTTACTAAGACAAAAAAGAGGCAATTTACACTTGGTCACTTGCATTCTGATCACATTGTTAACTGTATCAAATGTTTTTTTTTGTTGTTGTTTTTTTTATACTTTTATTCAGTAATAAAACATTAAAGTGATAGTTCATCCAGAAATGAAAATAGAAATATTTTGTACCATTATATATGTCTTTACTGTCACGTTTGATCAATTTAAAGGGATAGTTCACCCACAAATAAAAAAAATGTAATTATTTACTCACTATCAAGTTGTTCCAAACCTGTATGAGAGTAGCCATTGATTTCCATAGTATGGAAAGAAAAGAAAAAATACAATGGAAGTCAGTGGCTACCGTCAACTGTTTGGTTACCAACATTCTTCAAAATATCTTCTTTTGTGGTCAACAGAAAAAAAGAAACTCATATAGGTTTGGAACAACTTAAGGGTGAGTAAATGATGACAGAGTGTTCATTTTTGGGTGAACCCTATATACTATATAGTATATACATATATAATGTTACAAAATATTTCTATTACAAATAAATGCTGTTCTTTAAAAAGAAAAAAGAAAAAGAAAAAGTATCATGGTTTCCACAAAAATACGAAGCACCACAACTGTTTTCAGCATTAATAATAATGATAAGTAATGTTTCTTGAGCAGCAAATTGGCAAAAAAAAAATTGTAAATGTCTTTTGTAATAAATAAATACAATTGATTTGTCTGCTAAATAGTTGGATTTTTCTCACATTTACTCTCAAATGCATATGGGAATATATTTGTAAATAATGGTATAATATAAATAATCTATATTTTACATTTATGCATATATTGAATGTATATAAAAATCACCCAAAATTCACTGCACCTGAAAAAGTCCACAAAACACTTGGTGTGTCCAAACAGGAAGAAAAAAATAAATAAAAAAAGTCTGAACAATGTGAAGGTGAAAAAAAAGCAAGTGCGAAATAACAAATCAAAGCTTTATTGAAGATGTTTTATCTCACGCTTTTTTGATTGTGTTTTTTAACTTTCATTGTGTACAGGACTTTATTGCAAGTTTCACCTATTTGGATTAACACTTAGGGCCAGATTTACTAAACAGCACAAATTAACGTGAAACTTAAATCTCTTAAATCTTTCAAGAGCAGTTTACTAACAACACAGGTGCAAAATGAGTTAAGACATGCTTTTTTGGGGGGCAGTAAATAATGGCACAAATACCATAAACTTCCACAAACAATGAATCACCTTGCATGAATCATTTAAATACTCTCCTCTAATAAATTTTACAAAGTCTTTCACTCTGGTAAAAAAGCAACCAAAAAGCAAGTGCCACAACACACACACACACAGCTTTACTGGCTTTTTTTTTTTTTTATCTCATGCTTGATTTTTTGATAATCTTTTTTAGCTTTTCAGCATTGTTATCACTGGAATTAATTACATTTTAACATATATTCAAATATATATATGCAAATATATATGCACTTAATTTAAATAGTAAACATGCATTTCACATTTTTACTGTATTTTTGATCAAATAAATGCAGCCTTGGTGAGCAGAAGTCTTTTTTCAAAATCTCATTGACCACAAACTTTTCAAAAGTAGAGTATTTTGGAAGTGGTTTCCATTATCCAAACAGTAAAAAACACATGAAGTTTCCAAGTGAAAACATCCCTCAAAAAACCAGCGACCAAGAAGAAAAACACAGTGACACAAGCGTCTAATCCAGCGACGCTACCCAGAACAATCGTGTTGAGAGTGATGGAGAACAATGCACAATAAGCTGTCTGTAGCTAAGGCCTCGTAATCAATTTTGGCTCCAAGGGAGAGTTGCGTACGTCTGGTGATGGAGCGAAGTAGATGGTCCTGAGAGAGCTTCTGGCAAAGCTGATCCTCGCTGAAGACGTCCCATCCCTCACCTCTGATAGAAACGGCTTTAACATGGTGTAGAACCAGCGCCTGTGGGATTCTCGTGGCGCGGCTGGTTTTGATGAATTTTTCAGCCTTTTTTTCTATCTCGCCATCGACTGTCATTTATTAACAAGTCCCCCAGGTTAAGTGCTGTTGTTGTTGTTTCTTCTGCGCTGTGTGTTTGTGGTTTGTTCTAGACATTGATCGCTTTGTAGCTCATCCTCTTCTGTGTTTGGGTGAGAATTATTGAAATGCTGTTAATCAGATAGCATTGGGTACGTTTTTTATGGCATAACATGCTTTTTGTGATTGATTTGTCTGCTAACTAGTTTGATTTTTCTCACATATATTCTCAAATGCATCTAGGAATGTGTTTCTACATGATTCTACAAGCATTTTATGCATATATATATATATATATGCATAAGTGATACAAATGCAGCATTCAGCATATGCATATTTATACAGTGGTGTGAAAAAGTGTTGGCCCCCTTCCTGATTTTTAAATTGTTTGCATGTTTTTCACACTGTAATGTTTCAGATCATCAAACAAATTTAAATATTAATCAAAGATAACACAAGTAAACACAACATGCAGTTTTTAAATGAAGTTTTTTATTATGAAGGGAAAACAAAATCCAAACCCGCATGGCCCTGTGTGAAAAAGTGCTTGCCCCCTCCTATTAAATCATGAAAGAACTGTGATTAACCACATTATTTTAGAAAGCTGAGTTAAATTTCACTAGCCAAACCCAGGCCTGATTACTGCCAGACCTGTTGAATCAAGAAATCACTTAAATAGAACCTGTCTGACAAAGTGAAGCATGTTTAAAGAGCAAGAGCAGGCTTTGGGACTCCAGCAAACCATGGTCAGAGCCATTATCCACAAATGGAGAAAACATGGAACAGTGGTGAACCTTCCCAGGAGTGGCCGGCCTACCAAAATTACTCCAAGAGCTCAATGACGACTCATCCAGGAGGTCATAAAAGAACCCAGAACAACATCTAAAGAACTGCAGGCCTCACTTGCCTCAATTAAGGTCAGTGTTCATGATTCAACAATAAGAAAGAGACTGGACAAAAACAGCATCCATGGGAGAGTTCCAAGGCAAAATCCACTGCTGACCAAAAAGAACACAAAGGCTCGTCTCACATTTGCCAAAAAATATCTTGATTATCCCCAAGACGTTTGGGCAAATATTCTGTGGACTGATGCGAAAAAAGTTGAACTTTTTGGAAGGTGTGTGTCCCGTTACATCTGGCGTAAAACCAACACAGCATTTCATAAAAAGAACATCATACCAACAGTCAAACATGGTGGTGGTAGTGTGATGGTCTGAGGCTGCTTTGCAGCTTCAGAACCTGGATGACTTGTCATAATTGATGGAACCATGAATTCTGCACTCTATCAGAAAATCCTGAAGGAGAATGTCCGGCCATCAGTTTGTGACCTCAAGCTCAAGTGCACTTGGGTTATGCAGCAGGACAATGATCCCAAACACACCAGCAAGTTCACCTCTGAATATCTCAAGAAAAACAAAATTAAGGTTTTGGAGTGGCCAAATCAAAGTCTGGACTTAAATCCAATTGAAATGCTGTGGCATGACCTTAAACAGTCCATTCATGCTCGAAAACCCTCCAATGTGGCTGAATTAAAACAATTCTGCAAAGAAGAGTGGGCCAAAATTCCTCCACAGTGATGTGAAAGACTCATTGCCAGTTATCGCAAATGCTTGATTGCAGTTGTTGCTGTAAAGGGTGGCACAACCAGTTATTAGGTTTAGGGGGCAAGCACTTTTTCACACAGGGCCATGTGGGTTTGGATTTTGTTTTCCCTTCATAATAAAAAACTTCATTTAAAAACTGCATGTTGTGTTTACTTGTGTTATCTTTGATTAATATTTAAATTTGTTTGATGATCTGAAACATTAAAGTGTGACAAACATGCAAAAAAATCAGGAAGGGGCCAACACTTTTTCACACCACTGTGTATATATATATATATATATATATGCATATGTTGAATGCTGCATTAGTATCACTGATGCACTAATTTATATACAGTATATATATATATATATATATATATATATATATATATATATATATATATATAGATTAGTGCATCAGTGCATCATATATATATAATGATAATAACCTATTTTGGATACTGATAGATACCCTTTATATGCATTGTGTGTTGCATATATTCTTCATAGGAATTTTTCTTATTTATTCCCATCCCTTTGTCCATTTTAGTTAACTAAAAAATAATTAATTAATTAATTAAAACCAATAAAAACAATTTTGTTACTTGAAATGAAATAAACGTTAACATAAACAAAAATAAAATGTAAAACCTTTAAACTTTGACTACAACTTTGACTATAAATATAAATATAAAATAAAATCAACTTTGAAATAAAAATAATATAAAATAAAATAATTTCCAAGGCAACATTTCTCTTTTTTATTTAGTTGAACTTCATGTGCTAAAATAACTTAAACTGAAATAGAAGTTAATAAAAACTATACAGACATTTAAAAATAAACACAAAAACTTTTAATTAAAATTAAAATTAAAACGAAAACCGAAAATATTTATATTTATGTTTATATTTACATTTATATAAAACCTAAAATAGTATCTCAATGATACTAAAATAACAGTGTTGGAGACAATTATATGCATATTCTTTATAAAACGTCTTATTTTGTCAGTGAAAACACATTTTAATCATATTTTAGCTGTGTTGTGTGAATCAGGCTTTCTTGCATTGTAGAAAACAGCTGACCATATGGGCATTTGGGCACGTGCCCAAGGGCATCACCACATCTAGAGGGTCACTGTGTGCATGGCTGGTACAAATGTTTTCAAACAGTGAGAGATACGGCCAAAGATATGATTGCTCGGCCACACAGAGATCTCCAACACAATCCCACTGAGAACGCATCCGCTAAACCAACACAACCCCCTGACTGCATGCTGGACATGAGGCCGTCTAACTCGTGTGTGTGTGTGTGTGTGTGTTTGTGTGTGTGTGTGCGCCTAACCTCGGGTCACTGTCATTGTAATATGTTTACTATAAATGGCTTTGTGTGAAAGCATCTGTTAAATGACAGCTTGATATTCATTTTCTTACTAAATCTGAGCATGAACATATTTAACAGTGCTTATATGTAATTAGATATATGGATAACAGATGGTAAAGCATTTTTGACCCACATATGGGAGATGGGGTATTAATATTCCAATTTAGATGTGTTTTACTATAAAAACATGAAAGCATGAAATCAAATAACCAACATGATTAGAATACAGTACATTTACTTGTATCCACTTACGAATGAATTAAGAACAATATGTATTTGAATGTATGTGTAATTCGGGGTTAAAAATAAATCCTTCAATTAGAACCAAACACTTTTTATTCTCTGTTTCTTTAGAAAATCCTCTGGTGCTTTAAAGAGCCCACAAACCAATACACTGATCCAAAACTTAAATCTCCAAAGAAAACTGTATAACTCATGAACCGTAAAAATGATTCTGGAAAATAAGTATTCTTGAACCTGAGGTGCAACAAATGCACTATATTTATTTATTTATTTATTCATTCATTCATTCATTTGTTCATTCATTCATAATCATAATAACATTTAGAATTTTTAGTTTTATATATTCTGCTTTGTTTTAATTTTAAAGTTTTAGTAATTGTATCATGTTTTTGTCATTTGTAATATCTTTTTAATTCGCTTTTATTAGTCTTTTAAAAATGTCTGTATAGCTTTGACTAATTTTCATTTTAGTTTAAGTTATTTTATTAAATCAAGTAGAACTAAATGAAAAGGGGAAATGTTGCCTTGGCAAGTAGCTGAAATAGAATAAACATTTATTATTATTATTATTATTTTGTTTTATTTTATGGTTATAGTTTTAGTTTACTATAATAACCCTGGTGTAAATTGCTTTAAAAAAAAAAAAGATCTATAAAAGGTATTTGTCCTTGACATATTTTGGTAACTAATTGTTAATCTGCTCCAATGTTGATTTGATTCGATGTTGACTTGTTCTGTAATGTGACAAACATATGATGCTTTATTTGCTTAGGCCTACTATATAACTTAAATATGCAAAATATATCAATTCAGAATGTGACTCTGACATTGAAATTCAAATACAGTATGTAGCTTAAAGTCCTTCAGGAGCCCTTTGGAGATGATGCAGTATTTGTCAGGATATTCCCCATGAACCTTTACCTGCTTCTCTATGGCACTTTTTGATTACTGTTATTCACGGCAGTATAATGCAATTCAGAGATACCATAGTATTACCTTGTCTCTTCCATTGTACGGGAAATAAAGCAGAATTACTTGTATTTCCATGCAAAACTTGACACGCCACTATTATTATCATGAAATGGGTGTTTTCCTGAGCTCTGTTTCTCAGACCAGCTGGAAAAAGCGGCTCTGCTGTATGGTCCGGAGGGAGATGCCCTGAGCACACAATCAATTTCACCTCCTCCTTCATTTGGAGAGCTTTGTGTGTGATTTCGGACTGTTAGATTATTTCCCGTGTCCCATGCTGCAGACCCGTGGCAAGGGCAAACAGCGTTCATTTTACGCAAATAACTTCTACGCCCTTTCTTTTCTGTGGCCGGGTCCAGATGTGAGGGTTTTTCTGTCTCTTTGCCTTTCCAGGCCAGGATTGGGTTAATGCATTAGCTGTTTAAGAGTGTTATTAGACCGTTTATACATCTGGAAAGTGTCAAAGCGCTTTTACGTTCTGTAATTTAGTCAGATGCGACTCAGCAGTTAATGAGTATGGAAATGAAACGCAGTCCACTGTATGACTTTTCATAATCAGAGAATTAATGTAATCCATCAGTAAATATTGTGTAAATATGAATCAGAAGCCGCTGGTGAGACGTGGGTGGCTCTCGTAGTCCTCGCTGCTGTGATGACTTGCATACATATTCCTTATATTACCTTTTTATAAGAATGTATTCATGTTATATTATGTTAGGAATTACATTCGAGTCTGTTGAGATTCATTCAGTTCAAGAAGTTTCTTTGGGTTGCATTTTTAGGATGTCAGCCAAGCTTATTTTAGAGTGTTTTTTTGTTTTTTTGTTATTATTATTACTGGTGTTTCTTACATGTGGTACATCATTATTTAGTTAAGTACATTAAGTATATAAACTGCAATACATTAATTTATATATGTATAGTTTTAATTATTATATTTAATTTTATATTTATTTTATATTTAACTTAATTTTATGCTTTAAATTGTCCATTTTCATTTTAATTTAGTTTAATTTGTATTATCTTATTTTATTTGTATTATTTTCATTAATATAAATATTTTTAGTAATTTTTTTTATGTGCTTGTTATGTGCTCTTTTGTCATTTTTATTCTTGTCTCTTTTTATTTTATTTCTTTTTAAATAAACTTTTTGTCATTTTATTAGTTTTTTAACTATTTGGGATTCCTTTTTATTTCAGTTTTATTTTATTTTTATTTTTGTCATTTTGTTATGTGCTTTTGTCATTTTTATTATTTTTATTTAGATTTAATGTATTTTTATTTCGGTTTTAGTTTAAGTTTAGTTTTAGTTTTTAGTAGTTTTATTATGTGCTTATGTCATTTTTATTTTTAATATTATTACTATTTAGGTTTTATTTTTATTTATATACAGGTAATATTTATAATGATGTTACCTTTATTATTATTTTATCTTCATTTCAATGAACACAAATGTTTAATATTTTTATTTTTTTTATTTTTTTTATTATTAATATTATTTATTTATTTATTTTTATATATAGTTTACCAATAATAATAACAACTATTATAATAATATCCTTGTAGTATCACTTGCTATCGCTCATATTTGGGTTTGTGATTTGAGTGAATTTTGGCAGATACCTGTAATTCATCCAGCAGCATTTATGCCCTTAAACAAGAACGATAACTCCGGTTGTGCAACATGTTTATGAGTTTGGTCTTACTTTTTCCCGTCTGACACGTTTTCCTCATAAGATGCAAAAATCTAGCTTGTGTTTAACATCTTAATTCTGTTGCCTTTTAAACTAATCTCAAGGATCCCACTAAAGCTTTATACACTGGCTGAGACATTATAAATCTCATTTAAATTCTGAGGCGGTCTTTTAAAGCGCCCATCCTCAGAGGCACTGGGTTATTTAACGTCCAAAATTTACCACTTACAGCATTTTTAAGCTTTCTTTACGAGTTTGTAAAGCCCTTGACAAAATCCCGCTTTTACAAATTCAGATGTGTCCTCTTAAAATGAATTTAAAACCCCATAAAGCCTCTGCCACATAAATCCCCAGCTGAAATTCATTTAAGATATGATTAAAGATGTGACATGCTCTCTAACTCATGCTTTATGTTTGTTGTTCGCCCTCAAAGGTCAGCTCTTAATGACATTGAGTGTGGGCCGCAGGTTACCGGTCGAGTTTCGAGCGCTTTTATAGGGAAACGAGCACCTGGAAACATGTGACAGACGAGAGAAATCTCTTATAAATGCTATTTATGACCACTGGAGAGGGAACGAAAGAAGAACGATGACATTCGGGATGGTGTTTAATCAGCCAAAGAAACAGCGCAGGGTAATTTGTTTTCACAGAGGAAAAGAGTCATCGATTATTCTGATGCGCTTTTCCCATCAAGTCTTCTCGTCTTGAGCTTGTTAAGGCCATGGTTGTATTTTATGTGCACGCGCACTGCTAATATATCCCCCGGACTTATTAAAGCTACTCGACAGTCGTTCAAAAATCATCCATTAGACGTCTGCTATGGGCTAAACGGTCTGTGTAATCTTTGCTCAGTTTTGCGGAGTGTCATTAAGTACTAATTAAAGCGTGCGATGGCGATAGCGATGATATGTGCGGCCTACAATACCACCGCTCTGATAAATGCATGTGTGTGTGTTTTCTTATTTGCTTCCCAGTGGCGCAGATGCTCGATCAAATCCAGATTCTGAGTAATCAAACTGTCATCATACTTTATGCCATGGTTAACCCTTTATAATGGACCCATAATCCTGCTCCAAAAACCATTTCAAGTATACATCTTCAATGCACTGGTGGAAATTGGAGCGAAGTTGCATATTCAGCATTTTTTGAAATCGAAAAATATAATTACGTGTTATTTAAAATCAGATGGTCAGATGGTGAGCTTGTGCCAGAGTGATTTAGGGACGTGTAATAGCGGTCAGCTCCAAAGCTTCATTTATGATTCAGGATTTTGTGGCATTTGGATTGAAATATTTAAGAGTGAGATGTAAACAGCGAGAGCTTGAAAAACACGGGTGGGAGTCTGGGGAAAAGATGTCTGAGAGAAATACTGCGCAGTAATGTACTATGGAGAACTGCTGAACAGTGTGATTATTTAAAGCTCCACAGGCGCAAACACACAGTTAAATACATGCATCTGTATATGTACAGTATTTAAATGGTGCAAGAAACTGTAAATGAGTATTTCATTGTGTAATCTGTGCCCAGTGCAGGGTTATTATAGTTAACAAGGGTTTCTGACCATTTTTTGAGATCGCTATTGGTGCATTCTCTTCCCAGCCTCACCACTTAAACATTCCAAACATTAATAGTATAACATTAAAATAGCAATGCTCATTTCAGTAGTTCCGTGCACAGTATCCAAATCTATACACACTGATCAAAACTTGATTTGTTTGCAGTTTACTTTCTGTAGAGAGTTCTAGATGACCATTTCTCTCCTGCTGCCAATCAGAAAAAAAAAAAAAAAAAGCTCCTTATACACTTATACATGTCAAAATGATTTGTGTGTGCATTTAAATAAAATGCCAATTTCAAAACACACAATAAATACAAAAAATGGATAATGCTACTAATTGAATAAGAAATAATGCAACGGTGTTATTTCTTTAATAAAACTTAAATGTTCTTTATGAAAACTTAAATTAGACAAGTCAAAGCATATACTGAATTACTGTTTAGTAAAAATTCTCTTTTTTTCCAAATTACTGTTTATTTTTGGTCATATGCATACACTCAGCACTGGGTAAATATTGGACAAAACACATGCTGGGTTATTTTGACCCAGCTTATTGGGTTAAATATTTTTACCCACCATGCTGGGTTGTTTAATTTAAGTCATCTATTTTTTTATTATATTGCTGGCTTAAAATCACACACATAATTGCTAGAGGCAACAGCATAATAAATAAATATTTCAATAAATATTTATTATTAAGCAAGAATCCCCATGGACAAAACATAAGACAAATTGAATTTATTTAGGTGAATACAGCATAGTTTACAATATTACATAAGCAATATCACACGAGTAGACGTGAGATGGCTGTTTATCGGCACAGCTGTGATTCAGCCGTAGGCACAAGGCCAAATGAGTGCCGTAGGTAATCACTGCGTGCCGATATGAAGCCATATCTCACGTCTACAAGTGTGATATTGCGATTATACAACAGGTCGATGGCACGAGTATGTAAATACATAAACAAAATAACAACGGAGTGTCTTTAAAAGCCCTCCAGAGCTCACATGTCCAAAAACGTCAAAGCAAATATTCAAATAGACGTTATCTTTATTATCAAACTGCATATTTGAACTATAAACAAGTACATTCTCGCCTGAAACCTCTTAAAACTACATTCCGTGACACAAAAACAGTAATATTTATGAAATGATACTGGATTTGGGCGTCCGCCATGACACTTGCTGTAAGAAGTACCGCAAGTAGTGCAAATTCTTGTGCCGGTGTGTCACCGAAAGCTGAGCCGTGATGGGCTTCAGACTTCAGACCACCGCCTCACATTTCACTCGTAACCTTAGGTGAAAGATGGCGTGACTGAATCCATAACCTGCCCATAAACAAACAGTACTGAGATTAGAGAACATATTTAAACATCCAATTAAACTAAATTCAGTGTTATAACAAATAAAATCAGTTTATGTTATGCAAGGCAAGGCGTTTCCATCGTGCAAAACGACTGCTGCCGACTCAGCTGACTGACATCTTGTCCTTATGTTGCATTGCGTAAAATAATATAGGGCAGTGGGGCAGTCATGGACTAATGTATAGAAAGTCGGACTTGTAACCTGAAGGTTGTGGGTTCAAGTCTCGGGTCTGGCAGGAATTGTAGGTGGGGGGAGTGAATGTCCAGCACTCTTTCCACTCTCAATACCATGACTGAGGTAAGACCCTTGAGCAAGGCACCGAACCGCCAACTGCTCCCTGGCCAGCTCTGTGTGCACTTGGATGGGTTAAGTGCAGAGCACAAATTCAGAGTATGAGTCACCATACTTGGCCTCACGTCCTTTCCTTTCCATTTAATAATATAATTTACAGCACAATAAAGACTTTATCATTGAAATAAAATGTATATTTCACTGAAGAAGTGCACCAAAGCAGCAGTGGCGGCACTGAGAACCACTCTCTCCTGTAGAGGACACAAAAAGCCCGTGCTCTGACTAACGCAGCAGCTGAGTTTTTCATAGGAGACAGGCTCAACCCAGCGGTTGGGTAAAAAAAAATAAATAACCCAGCATTAAAAGTGACCCAGCAAATTGTTTACAGAAAGACTACCGAGCACCTGGGTAAAAATATTAAAACCAACCCAATAAAATAACCCACCTGGCTGAACCCAGCATTTGAGTTAAAAAATAAATAAAATAACCCAGCATTTTTTTTTAGAGTGTAGAAACTGCCCTTTAGTTAAAACTAAAAGCATAATAGTTAAATAAAAAAATCCATTATTTGAAATAAATACAGAAATAAAATGAATTCTTAAACTCATTTAGTTAAACTTGGGCCTCGGAGGCTGGAGGCGGAGGTGAGGGATACTCCAGCCCCGGCGACGCTGGAGGATGGCAGTCCCGTGGGGCTCGCATCGAATAGATAGGGGGAGGGCGGGCGGGCATTTGTGAGCCTCCTCTAGGCTGAACAAGGGAACAGGATGACGCTCTGGAATATCGGGCTCTGGAGGGCTCTCTCAAGGAGTAGGCACTGGAGGTTGGGGACCAGAGACGAAGGAGGGCTGGATGGGACCAGCGGGGACAACGGAGAGAGGAGAGGGGGCAGGTCGATCTCCAGATCAGTTTCCCAGTCTATCAAGTCCCCTTCCAAATCCAGCAGCCCCAGATGTATAATCAGCTCACCCTCAGGCGCAGTGTAGTGGGTGAAGCTCCACTCCACGCTCTTACCGTCCACGGCTTGCTCCCTCGTGGTGGACACTGTTGCCGGCTCTCAGGACATGTTGGGCACAACGTCCAGGGCGATCCTCTGCTCAGTCGCTCGGCTTTGCACTGGCTTGTCGATCGCAGCGGGAAATGGCTCTCTGTCATCGGTGGGCTCGGGCTGATGCTCCACACCGCAGGGAGTTGGTGGGCTGGGCTCTGGGTCAGGAGTGGATTTGGCTAGATCATCCACAGGGCAGATGGTGAGTGGCGATCCGTTTCGAGGACCATCTTCAGACGACAGCGGTGCTCGCGGTGTTCAGGCTTGCATCATAGAATGAGCAGAGCGCGTCGTCCGGGTAGCTGGTGGCGTTAGCTAACAAGAGGAACAGTCTGGTATGGTCCTTGAGAGATTGGTTCCCCTGCTCCAGCAGGAGGAGGAGGAATTCAGGCCAGATGAGGGGATCCATGGGGCACAACAGAAAGAAAAACACTGAGATAAAAAAAACGGAAACAAAAAAAACGGAGGGAACACACGGAGGTAACTTCCGGTCGGGTCTTCTGTCACGATTCCAAGGGAACTGAGGAAATGTTGAACAGTCTTTAATCAAGGAAACACTTCGAATCATCCACAACAGGCACTTCACAAACACACATAGCAACAAGTAGACCTGACAAACATGAACTGAACAGACAGAGCTTTTAAACACATGACAATCACGGAAAAACGAGACACACCTGGAATCAAATAAACACAATCAACATGAGAGAGAAATTGGGTCACAGGGAGCAAAAACACACACAGACAGTCCAGAACCCTGACAACTGCTTTATAGATAATCTCAGCCTTTTGCCAATCAACCCTGCTTAGAGTTCTGGATGTAGGACTTTGTAGGATTATTATGCATGAACTGGGAATTATGGTTTGGGTACATCCTGAACCTGTGCTTCTTCATCCAAATGTTTTGTTACCTATGAATCATTAAAATCATTGGTGTACAAACAGTTTTCACTCAGATATTGCTAGTAAATCTCACAATTAATTACAAAGAAATAGCAAGTAACACATTGAATTAAACATGAAATTTTGAAATATCCAAAGTATCCCCAAAAGGTTAAAAGCTGAGATCTCACATAATATTTAAAATAAATAAATAAATAAAGGACTGACTGTATCTTTCTAGAAGTTAAAACTCTATTTTGTACATTTTTATTTTTATTTTTTTACTTAAACTATTTACTATTTACCATATTTCTAATATTTATGCGGTCTTATATTTAATTGATTAAGCTTTTGTAATTTCTACTGACATCAATGTACTTTTTTTTATTTTATTTATTTATTTATTTATTTTTTAAAATGTGCAGAAACAGTTTTACTCAGAAATTGCTAGTAAATTTAATAAATTACAAAGAAAATTCTACAAAAGTTAATTCTCTATTTTGTAAAATTTTGAATATATATATATATATATTTTTAATAAACTATTCATGTTACATATTTCTTTAATTGATTAAACTTTTGTAATGTCTACTCACATCTACAGAAGACAAATTGGTGCATCTAAGGAAAAGGATTAAGGCCAAGCAATAATAAAAAAAAATAATAATCTCGAGATTAAAGTCATTAAATTTCTAGAAAAAACTTGTTAAATTCTGAGAAAAAATTAATAACAGTGTAAATGATTTTATTTATTAAAATTTTTAAATAGCCTAGATGCTGCCTTATTGGGACAACAAAGCTCTCCCTATAGCCTGCCTACCCCTAATCAAACCAGAGATTCCCGTTGTGATTTAGTTTAAAGGCAGATGAGATGAGATGAGACAGAGCTGACTTTCTCAACTGACGCGGAAAACAGGAGAAACACTGTGCGACAACAATCAGAATACTTTTCAATCCACAAATTAATATTTACAATGGATGCACTGTAGTAAATCCTACCCAGTTAATACATTATTATGAAACACTCGTTAAGCAGTTGTTTTCTACTTTTCCTGTGTGATATGTGATGAGAAAAGGAAGAAAGCGAGTTCGGCAAAATACAGACTCGAACCCTTGTTAACTGCATCATACTGTATGCTACATCCATGTGCATTACTCTCCAACCTACTCCACTGCAGATGCTGTTTGACACTCTCCAACGAGATGAAATGAATCTGACACAAGTGTGTTATTCTACGCATTTTAATACAACTTTTTTCTCAACATTTTATTAGTTTTTTTTCATGAAATTTAACAAGTTTATTCTTAAAATTGTATTTTTACTTTTTTCTCAAAATGTAATGACTTTAATCTTGAGATGGTTAATTTTTCTTTTTATTATTATTATTATTATTATTCCTTGGCCCTAATTCTCTTCCATAGACATCATGTATTACTGTATTCATGAAAAAAAAAATGGTGTAGAAACAGTTTTTATTCAGAAATCGCTAGTACATTTCACAAATTACAATAGAAAAGGAAAGTAGCACATTGAATTGAACATGAAATTTTGAAGTAGAAAAACAGAAATAGTATTTTCTTGTAAAACATAGGCCTACTCTATTTTTTTTATTTGCAACTTTGAAAAAAACATTTTTACATTGAAAAATTTTTTGTGCAGCCAACTTTTTAGCAATACACATTTTTGTTAAAGCACTGTGTTTATGTTCTATATTTTCTAAAAATGTAGAAATTGCTGAAAATGCTAATTTTCTTCCAGTTTTAGTACTTTAGGCCTGAAAATTGCTATACTGCATGTCAACAGTTTTTTTTTTTTTTTATCATTTGTATCTATTTTTTGTTTCTTGAAGTGAGTTTAGGAGAGCAGAGATCACAGAGATGAAGCAATCTACTAGCTTCTATGCTAGGCTGAGTCACCTTTTCCCATCCAGATCAGCCGAGGATTCGGAGTGGCTTGTGCTGTAACAGATGGTGAACGACAGCTAGACACCCGTTAGACAATCGAGGAAGAACCAGAGCCTCCTGTTCCCATGGATATTGGCATAGGATGCCGTAGGGCTCATAGTAATAGCGGGGAGTTAGCCAGCAGCCAGGTACGCTGTAGACAAACACCGAATCAAAGCCAAGTCTCCCGTCTCGGCTACCGCGGAGCTCAGAAGATAACTAGCGGAAAGCAACAGCAAAGTCGCTCTCTGAGGAGATTTCTCACATTACAGCAGCCAGCGAGGATAGCAGTTTGCACAAAGTCACACGGAAAACAGTCTGAGAAAAACAGCCAGTCCGAAACTTCCAGGAGTAACCACAGCTTCCACCAATATTCTACATAGAAATGGTGCTAACTTGGCATTAGCAACCACTGTCATCAAAAAAAGTAACTGATATTGTTTGAAGCGTCATTTGGTTAAGGTTATACAGATGTAACTATGGAAGTCCTAAAATGTTGCCGATTATCATTTTATCTTCTTGTTTTATTATGATCAAATAGTTTTAATATTCTTATTCTGAAAACATTTTCTTGTGATCACAACTACTTTTACTTGACAAATTAAAAGTCCCTGTCACGTTTACAAGGTGCTTAATTATAAATGCTTAATCAAAAACACAACCAAACAAAACATGAATATAGAATAATAAATAGAGAAAATATTATCTTTTTTGAAGTCAGTCTGTATGTTTGTCCCAACAAGTTTAAAAACTGGCATTTCAAATAATGTATTAAAATATTATTATTATTATTATTATAATAATTTAAGAACAGTGACTGTGTCTTAATAGAATCGTAATATCTCTCGTTCATTAAATGGAATAAAAAATAATAAATATTATCTTGATGTCTGTTTGTACTTTTGCCCCACAAGGTTAAAAATGGCATATGTTGTTGTTGCTGTTGTTAATATTAATAATAATAATAATAATTTAAGAAGAGTGACTGTATCTTAGTGGAAGTTTACCGATCTATTATGTAAAATCTCAATTTTTTACTTTATAAAATACTTCCCATGGCTTGCTTTCTTTCTTTCTTTTGTTTTTTTCATGTCAAAACTGTGAGAAAAAAGTGTAGTCACTGTTGTTGAAACAGTGTTTTAGGTCTGTTTATTAAACTTGTCAGGTTTAGTGTAGTTTTCATGCTGTTAAATACTGTATCTCATATATCCGTGGCAGCTACTCGTGAAGAGGTTGATGAGATTAATAATGTGGATTTTGTCACTTTTTGGCTTGTTTCTACATACTTTTGCCCCCGATTTTTTTCCCTTGAATGTCGTGAGTCATGTTGGAGCTTATTTTGGTTCGGTTTAAGGTTTAGTACTCTTTACGGCAGAATGTTTTGAAAACTCTTCAGAGAAAATGAACGGTTTTCTGCTGCAGTGCAGACTTTATAACCGAGACTTTCTGTATCTGTACTCACCTACACCTTCTTTCTGCCATTTCTGTGCTTTCAGCCATGTCCTCTTCTGATGTCATCTTATGTAATTTCTTACATAACAAAACCTCCGCCTCTCCCCCATCTCTCAATCCCATTTTTGACAGTGTAATTCTGCTCCTGCAGCCTCTGATTTGGATGTAATTGTTTCAATCACAATGTATGAATAATTTATTCTCTAGAAAATTACGAATTCATCAGGGAGAACTTTGATTTCCCCAAACCAAATCCCCACTACTGTCTGTCTCTCTCTCTCTCTCTCTTTCTTTGTTTCTCCAAACACCTGTCCTTCCCTTCCCTTCCCACACCAGCGGACACATCTGACACTGATATGCATGACTGCAGGTAGTATTTCAGTTCAGGTACATGTGGGGATTCACAATTCCAGATGTTTAGTGGTCATTTGTCAAGAAGTCAACATGACTCACACAACTGACTGCTAGTTAAAGAGATAGTTCACCCAAAAATGAGCTTTCTGGCATCATTTACTCACTCTTGTGTAATTCCAAATCTAACTGACTGTCTTTCTTTTGTGAAACACAAAAGATATGTTATGAGCAATATTCAGAGTTTTTTTGGAATGCAATGAAAGAGGAAGGAAAGAATTTTGCCAAGCAAGCACAAGGAAAAAAAAGCTGCATAATGACTCGTTTCAAGTCATATGATAGATTTATGTGAAGAAAAGAGCTCAATCCAAGCCATTTTTCACCTATAAAATATAATCTACATCAGAGCTCAGAAACTTCTCATTATGGGTTTAACTGAAGAAAGAAAGAAAAGAAAAACTGTTAGAACATGAGGGTACGCTGTAAAAAAGAAAAGAAAAAGAAATACCTTTTTTAAAGTCTTTATGCACTTTTGCTCTACATGTTTAAAAACTGACATCTCACATAATTTTAATTGAAATAATAATAAAGAATAATAGTGTGCTGCAGCTAAGCTGTAAAATATCTCAATGTTTTTTGTCAAGCTTCAAAAGGACAAAAAAAAAAGCAACATTACAGTAGTCCATATGGTTTTAACACTGAATTTCAAGTCAAATTATAGTGTTGGGTGAGAAAAAATTTAAGTCATTTTTTCACTTATAATCTACATCAAAGCTCAGAAACTTTTGCTTAACAGAAGATATAAAATGGTGTTGGTACGTAAATGATGACAGTACTTTCATTTTGGGCTAAAATATTCCTTTAAAACAGTCAAAGGATAAATTTGCACATTATATGTTTGCTGAATATGTAAAGTAGGATGAATAATGCACCAAAGTTTAGGTTGCACCAAAAACTAATAGCCGTAAGCTCCAAAAGGACAAAAACAACAACATTACAGTAGTCCACATGACTTGTGCACTGAATTTCAAGTCATATGATAGCATTGTGTGAGGAAAACAAAAACAAATTCAAATCATTTTCACTTATAATCTACATCAAAGCTCAAAAACTTCTCATTATGTGTTTAGCAGGAAGAAAGAAAACAGCATTAAAACAACAGAAAGGTACGTAAATGACAAAACTTTCATTTTGGGGTGAAATACTTCCTTTAAAACTGTCAAAGGGTGCATTGGCATATTATAAATGCGATGAATATATAAAGTAGGATAAGTTATGCAGCAAAGTTCAGGTTGATGTGCATTGCCATTGACAAACCAGTGATGTGCATTGACATGCATTGCAAGAACATTAGACCAACTGCAATGCCGTTATGTAGAATTATTATTATTCTACATGTACTGCAGCTAAGGCTGTATCACAATCCTTGTATATCATTGCAGTGCTGGAGGGCTGTGTGTCTGGATGTGGCACCAGTCTCAGGGCGTCGAGAAGCAGCAGCTTTTAGCTCCTGAAACGTAACGAGAAGTTTCAGTAGAGGTTCTCTAGGGTATCACACTCTGAGCACTTCACCTCTAATGCAGGTTGATGTACACATGCAGAATCTTCACGGGAGCCACTTGAGCTTTGGGCGAAAGAACGGTTTGATTTATGACCGGTCGCGAGCGCTGTCATGTCAGATGTGCTGCAGCGTTCACAACGGCACGCTAACTTAACTGATTACGGCTCTTAGTAGACGCTTGGCCTTGGGCAAATCCCTGCCGGAGCGAGGATGTGGATGGGTGTGTGTTCTTGAGTAGGTGGATTCTGAGCGTTTCATGATGTAACCGTGCATGTGTTTGTATTTGAACGTCTCCCAATGCAGCGTGTCCGTAGGAGGAATATGCATCCCAAGAGGTAATGTTCCAGAAACTACTGTTGTCCATTCTCCCAACTGTGAAATTCATTTTGAAATCATTTTAATTAGAGTCGCAAATTATGCAGACGGTACAGCAGCCCGTCGTGCATCATTGGCTTTTACAGCGCTTCTGCTGTTCACAACTAGAAAATTGGTCGGTTTAAATTTTAACATTTCTGATTTTCTTACCATGTCCTTGCAGAAATTTGTGGAAAATGAGACAGGAGCATGAAATATCTAAGATGTCTTTACTACAGTTAATCATTTTGTGCCATTTAAAACATGCATGCTTCAGTCTAATGAGGTAAAAAGTATATAAAGGCTAAAAAGCCGTATGCTCTCAGCAGTTTCTCATTAACCCTCATGTTGTGTTCTGGACATTTTGACCTAGAGAGGATTTTCTTTTTGCCAAAATACTAGTTAATGTTGGACTAAAATTTACTGACTTTGCTCACATGGAGTATAACAACTTTCCAGAAAAAAAAAAAGAAAAAAAAGAAAAGAATAAAAACATTTTTTGGACATAACCTTAAGTCTTGTGGTGTTCCTGGTCAAAAATGACCAGCCTACAAAAAAATTGCTTGGTAAATCTCTCTAAATGCTGTATTATCACCAAATTTTGGATTCAGTCTTTAGTCTTTTTAGTGAACATTGCCAAAAAAAAAAACTGAGGTGCATAAGCTTAGATCAATGAGACCAATCAGTTTTAAAGCTATTTTTAAAAACCAGGCCATTTTTTGACCAGGAACACCAAATAAGGTAAAGGATTTTCAACAAAAATCTTTTTAGGACAAAACTAGCTGAATATTTTAAGATATAGCATCAAATAAAAGCTGCTGAAGTCTTTTACTGTGAACTGTCAAGAAGAAATACAAAACGTGATAATTGAAAAAAGCTGAAAAAGAGACTGAATCCAAGTTTTAGTGATAATATAGCATTATGAGAGACTTACAAGCAATATTTAAAAAATGTTGTGCTAATTGAAACAAAACAAGTTGAGACAGAGATTGAATCCAAGATTCGTTGTTGATAAGAGATTCACAAGCAATTTTTTAAAAACCAGGTCATTTATGATCAGGAACACCAAATTAGGAAAAGGATTTTCAGCAAAAATCTTTTTTTAGGACAAAACTAGCTGAATATTTTAAAATATAGCATCAACAAAAAACTGCTGAAGTCTTTTATTGCGAACTGTTGGCATTGCAAATCATATTTTTAAACATGCAATTCAATTGCATGTTTTAGCGATGTGCATCAGTGCAAGAAAGCAAAGTATGAGTGATAGTGTGACACAGCTGAACTGAAGGGCAGAGTGACATATCCCACTCTAATCCATTACTTCAGCCACACGGCCCTCCGATGATATGAAGGTCAGCGTGTATTATAAAATCCCCCATCAGTAAAATGGATGCTTCACATCTCAGTGTGCTACGGCCTCAGCACTGGGAAAAGCACCGCAGGTCTCTGCTGTGTTACGCTTCTCATTGCAGCCCATTTCAGTAAACATTTTTTTTTTCCAGTAGTGGTGGCATACATTCAATGTTTATGAGGCTTTTGGTGGAATAAGAAATTCACATCAGGTAGGACAGGTACGGCGGAGGGCTGCGGCTTTAGCCCGGGGTAAAGGGAAACAACAGCATGGCATATGAAAATGTGAGGTGGAGAGCAAAACCTGCTGCAGCATTAATGCAGAACATTTCCAAAGCGCAATATAAGCCCAGCAGTCAAGACTTTGGGGTTATTTGCAGACTTATTTGAAATAAAGCTGCATATGCAGTTGCACTCATTATTGAGGATTTGGCAACCTAGGGGTCACCAGAGGTCAAATTAAATAGGAAGAAAATATGCTAAATACCCTTCGCATTGCCGTTAAAAAGTTTGGGGTCAGTAATAAATTAATACTTTTATTCAGCACGGATGCATTCAATTAATCAAAAGTCTCAGTATAAAAACATTTCTAATTTCACAAAAGATTTATACTTTAAATAAATGCTGCCCTTTTAAACTTTCTATTCATCAAAGGATCCTGAAAAATGTATCAGTTTCCACAAAAATATGCAGCACAACTGTTTTCAACATTAATAATAGGTTGTTGAGCAGTAAATATGCATATTAGAATGACGGATTGGTTATTTATTTATTATTTATTTATTTGTTTGTTTCTTTTTTATTTAAATTTGTTTTAATTTGTTTGATTCGTTTATTTATTTTTGAAAGACAATACTTTTATTCAATGCATTAAATCGCTCAAGTGTAATGTTAAAAAAAATCTATTTCAAATGAATGCCATTCAGCTGTAAAAATAAAAATAAAATTAAAAATTAAAACAAATTATTTAGCAGCACACCTGTTCTCAACATTGATAATAATCTGAAATGTTTCTTAAGCGGCACATCATATTAGAATGATTTCTGAAGGATCATGTGACACTGAAAACTGGAGTAATGATGCTGAAAATTCAGCTTTGCATTACAGGAATAAATTAGAAAACAGTGCTTTTAAATGTTAATAATTTGACTGTATTTTTGATAAAATAAATGCAGCATAAGATAATTTGTTCAAAAGCATTTAAAAATCTTACTGACCCCAAACTTTTGAACAGTAGTGTCTATGCATTCAGGTTGCACTGATTTTAATAGTATGCGCATCATGAAGTGAAGTGTGGTGACCCATGCTCAGAATTTGTGCACTGCATTTAACCCATCCAAGTCCACACACACAGCCACAGCCATATTGCTGCAGTGCCCAGGGAGCAGTGCCTTGTTCAAGGATCTCACCTCAGTCATGGTATTGAAGAGAGAGAAGAGAAGAGAGCTTGGAAGCTTGGAAGAGAGCGCTGGACATTCACTCCTCCCACCTACAATCCCTGCCGGACCTGAGACTTGAACCTGCAACCTTAGGGTTACAAGTCCCACTCTCTATCCATTAGGCCATGGCTGCCCCATGGCAGTCATATGAACTTATTTGGTTGCATGCCATGTTTTGCTGCTCAGTGTCTTGTGTCATGAGCATCTCTTTTTTAAGATGCTGTCAAACTAAAAGTAGTTAAACTTTTAAAAACATGTCTCGAGACCCTGTGTTCTGTTCCACTGCGGTCTGTCTAGCTGTTTTTAAATGAAAGACTGTGTCCTGTGTGACTGACTCCTTTAATTAAAAAAACATGGCTAAATACCACAGAGCTCCTGTCAGAAAGTACGTTTTCTCATTGAAAATGTCTGGCATTCAGTCAACCGTATGAGATCAAAAACAAATGCACGCAACTGACTACAAAGCTACAACGTTTGTATTGCAATAAAACCACTTCTTACTGAAGAAATGTAGGCGTGGGTTTCCCAGTAAATATGATGGTAGGTACTCTGTTTACATTGATTATGGTATTTTTCATATCCAAACACAACTGCATGATTCTATTCATAGTTGTCAGCAGTTTGCTTGATTATATTCTGTTAATAAAGCATATATGACCCTGAGAACCACTGGCATAACCTAGAGTGGCAAATCACAATCATTGTGAAATTATGCAGACAAGCAAACTGATATAACAAGCTTCCAGGTGTCCTAAGGGTCATAGTAGCCTTCTTTTCCAATGGACAGTGCAGGATTACTGGCATGTGCCCGGGCCCTCAGACTGCCTGAGGCTTCAACAGCAAGGTCAGACTATACTACCATGTGCAGAGTGCTTGACGACCACTAAAATTATTATTTATTTGTGTTGAATATTTTAAGTTAGTTATTGAGTCAGTTATTATTTTAATTCATTTTACTGCATTGCATTTATTTTTGCATTTTGCATAAGTTTACTTTCCGTTATTAAATAGATTTTGTGTTTTGTTTGTTTGATGTCTGTTTATTTCATTGCATTGTATTACATAATTTTTATTTTATTGCATTACATTGCACAATGTTAGTTTTTGTTGTAGATTTACTATCTAATACCCTGACATGGACAAGATTGTATGTTTTATGGTGGGTGTAGCTTTTTGGGCGGTTTGGAGGATCTTGGGACATTCGTGGGACATGTTCCTCTGCATTGGGCTACTTCAGTAGATTGTAGAGGGTGTAAATAATCTAAGTATGGCTTTAGTTACAAGTTGATCCAAAATAATTTGCAAGATGAAACATAAGCATGCATGTTGCAAAGCAATGTTAAGTAACGACAATGTGTTTTTAACAAAATGGTGTTGCTGTTGGTGTACATAACTGATTATATGTAATCTGGAAACATAATCAGATTCCAAAAATTAAGTAGTTGTAATTAGATTATATATACTGTATATGTATGTGTGTGTGTGTGTGTGTGTGTGTGTGTGTGTGTATACAGGTGCATCTCAATAAATTAGAATGTCGTGGAAAATTTCATTTATTTTAGTAATTCAACTCAAATTGTGAAACTCGTGAATTAAATAAATTTAATGCACACAGACTGAAGTAGTTTAAGTCTTTGGTTCTTTTAATTGTGATGATTTTGGCTCACATTTAACAAAAACCCACCAATTCACTCTCTCAACAAATTAGAATATGGTGACATGCCAATCAGCTAATCAACTCAAAACACCTTCAAAGGTTTCCTGAGCCTTCAAAATGGTGTCTCAGTTTGGTTCACTAGGCTACACAATCATGGGAAAGTCTGCTGATCTGACAGTTGTCCAGAAGACAATCATTGACACCCTTCACAAGGAGGGTAAGTCACAAACATTCATTGCCAAAGAAGCTGGCTGTTCACAGAGTGCTGTATCCAAGCATGTTAACAGAAAGTTGAGTGGAAGGAAAAAGTGTGGAAGAAAAAGATGCACAACCAACCGAGAGAACCGCAGCACTTCATGCTTCCTTCTGCTGACCAGCTTTTTAAAGATGCTGATTTCATTTTCCAGCAGGATTTGGCACCTGTCCACACTGCCAAAAGCACCAAAAGTTGGTTAAATGACCATGGTGTTGGTGTGCGTGACTGGCCAGCAAACTCACCAGACCTCAGGAAAATGAGAAACAAGAGACCAAAAAATGCAGATGAGCTGAAGGCCACTGTCGAAGAAACCTGGGCTTCTATACCACCTCAGCAGTGCCACAAACTGATCACCTCCATGCCACGCCGAATTGAGGCAGTAATTAAAGCAAAAGGAGTCCCTACCAAGTATTGTGTACATATACAGTAAATGAACATATTTTCCAGAAGGCCAACAATTCACTAAAAATGTTTTTTTTTATTATTATTATTATTGGTCTTATGGAGTATTCTAATTTGTTGAGATAGTGAATTGGTGGGTTTTTGTTAAATGTGAGCCAAAATTATCACAATTAAAAGAACCAAAGACAAACTAATTCAGTCTGTGTGCATTGAATTTATTTAATACACGAGTTTCACAATTTGAGTTGAATTACTGAAATAAATTAACTTTTCCACAACATTCTAATTTATTGAGATGCACCTGTATATATATATATATATTGTTTTTCTCTTCAAGTTTACATTTTTATGATTAATTTAATTAGTTTTTCATCAGCTCCCAAAGCTGTTGCAGTTCATTCACAAACCCCAGTTTGATTATGTTGTTGATAACAGAGAATGGGATATATTTTTCTCTTTGTCTTTTTAAATCAACATGGTGCAAAATCATCCATTTGAAATTTATGCAATTAGGCCACAAGTAATCTAAAAGTAATCAAATAGTAGTGAGAATACATTACTCAAGATGTGTAATCTAAAAGATTACATTAGTTAAACTGCAGTTTTCTTCCTGTCATGACTACAGTTTGTAAGTAATCCATGCAAATTAATCCAGTTCACGTCACTAAACTCCCCAATGTTTAGTAAAGTGACACTATAAGAAATCCAGCTTGCTAAAAACCCCATACATGTTTTCTGCGTTCGTGTGAAGTGAAATGTTCGTCACTTTCCAGTCCATGACAGAAGTGTAGATTGACCCCGTCTCCCACAGCGGACTGTCAGAAATGGACCCGGCTGAAAATGTCAAGCAGAACCGCAGGAACTCGGACACCATAATCCATGATCTGCACTAATATCACGGGTCAAACACAGTCTTTTTCCCTCCTTCCTCTATCTGCGTTTCAGCCAGAAGTTGCAGACATTATTTTGCTCTTCTTTGACAAAGCGGCCCTCAGATCATCCTCCCGGTGGAGCGCGATAAAACAGTTGT
This sequence comes from Onychostoma macrolepis, assembly GCF_012432095.1. Classification (NCBI taxonomy): domain Eukaryota; kingdom Metazoa; phylum Chordata; class Actinopteri; order Cypriniformes; family Cyprinidae; genus Onychostoma; species Onychostoma macrolepis. The sequence goes on from NC_081162.1 coordinate 25,628,451, forward strand.
CTCTTGTCTCTCCGGTACACCGCCGTGAAAGAGGCAAAGCCTAATCTGAGACTTAAGGAAGCTGTCAATTTGACCGCGGTCCCCTGCCAATTATCTCCTGCTGTTCTCCTTTGATACATTTTGATATGTGGCCTTGTCCCCCTCCGCTATCTTTGCAGTGTCAGCTGCGGTTTGAACTCCACGGAGAGCGTCCCGCACGGCTGTCCAAGCAAATTATTAATTGAAAGTGATCTGGCGTCTTGTCACTCTCGACTCCTCTTCTGTTCATGTCTCGGATTGTGATGTCGACGCTCAATGTTGTCTGGCACCCGTAATGGAGTTTCAGCTCGTGTTTGAAGTGCCGGTAATCATGCACTGATGTACAAGATGAGAAGTTAGCGTTTTTAAGGTCACTGGCTGGAATAATGAAATGCTGTTTAATTGAGTGGGATGCATTTCTATCAGCTCTTCATCTGTGACCAAAGCTGTATTTACAATCCAAGACAAGTAACGTCACTGAGCCTTATTTGTCAGTTAGTTATTATTTGAATTTATTATAGTGCATTGCATTGTATTCCATTGAATTTTTGTTTTTCATTGCATTAAACATTCTTTATTATTTATTTTTTAAAATACTTAAAAATGCACTCCATTTATTGTTTTAGTTAGTTTTTTTAATTTTAGATTTTTTATTTTATTTTACTGCATTGCATTTTATATATATATATATATATATATATATATATATATATTAGTGCTGTCAAACGATTAATCACGTTTAATCGCATCCAAAATAAAAGTTTTTGTGTACATAATATATGTTTGTATACTGTGTATATTTAACATGTATATATAAATACAAATACATGCATGTATGTAAGAAAAATATGTTATGTCTATATATTAAATATATTTATATATAATATAAAATATAATAATGTAAATATATAAATGTAAATACATGTAAATATTTTCAAAATATACTGTATACTGTATGTGTGTGTATTTATATATACATAATAAATATGCACAGTGCACACATATTACGTAAACAAAAACTTTTATTTTGGATATGATTAATCACAATTATTTATTTAATTGCAGTGCATTACATGATTTTAGATTTGGTTCTGATATAATTTTATTTACATTTATTTTTATCGATTACATAACGAAATTCCAAAAATTAAGTAATTAGATTATATTATTTCACTGTACTTTATTACATAATTTAATGTTTTGTTTTGATTTTTTTTATATATCTTAATTTATTGCATTGCATTTTATTGTATTACATAGTTTTTATTTATTTATTTTTATTTCACAGTACTATATTACATCATTTTAGTTTTGATTTAATTGTTTTATTTTATTTATTTTAAATTTTATTTTAATTTATTTTATTGCATTGCATATTCTTTTAGATTGTAATGCTGATCTTACAAGAAGGTTAAGTGAAGCTCTATTTAAAAGTAAAATTTCATTGTTGCAGGGAATCAGAAAGTTAAATTGTCTTTAAGAGCGTTATAAGCCAAAGAGAAGCATAAGGGAAAGATTTGACACTAAAAATAAGATCTATCCCAAATCAAGCCATTTCCACTTGGCTTTAACACAAATATAGCATTTTTAAAGTCACCGGCTACAATACTAAAATACTGTTTAAGTGGAATGCATTTATATACATTTTTTATTTGCAACCAAAGCCATATTTACAATCCAGGACATTTGCATTTGCCAAGTAAATTATCACTGAGCCTTAATTCTCCAGATTTTTTCAACATTGACTTTCTTCACACGTACACATATTTCAATTAATCTTTGGCCTTCCATCATTGGAATAATTTATTTTGTCAGAGCTTATTTGGACTCTATTGTTGTAACAGCTTTGTTTTACATTTATCAGCTGCTCTTTTTAGCAGGAAAACTTCAGTGATTATTGAAATAATAGTGTATCATTTTTCCACTTCTACTGCAATTAATGCTCTATCACCGCATGAAACCCTTGCTGAGAACGCAAGATGAAAAACATTAATCTTCGCATAATTCGTATTTATAGAGACGTTTTCTAATGACCTACATCAGAAGGGTTTTTTTTTTTTTTTTTTTTCCTGAATGGAATGCTCTATTATAGGGTTTCAATTAATATTCCTAAGAGGGTTTTGGGGGGAAAATAAGGTCAAAGGAGATCATTTGTGTTCATTTCATCATAGTGAAACTAGTTTGAGAATAAATGCAAGTTGAGCTCCTATAAATTGGTTTGAATAGTTGGAATAATTCTCCAAGGACGGGAACAGAAAATGAGAAACTGAGAAGCCATATGAACATCATTGTTGCAGCGCGTCAGAGAGTTAAATCGTCTTTGAAGAGAGAAATAAGCCAAAGAGAAGCGTAAAGGGAAAGAGTTGACACTGGAAATAAGATCTAACCCAAATCAAGCCATTTGCACTTGGCTATGGCAAATCTTTAAAAATGGATGAATATGGGTTGAGCTACAATGTAGAGCCTTCGAAAAACTAATAATACATTGATTTATAATTGATGAAGCTTGAAAACATATGCAGAGTTATTAATTAATCAAAAGATTACATGATTTAGTTGATCTTCTATTCACAATTTTAGAGATTATGTTTTATTTGTACATGAAAGTTGGTTTTCAGTGCATAAGTTTATAAGCAGAGACAAAAATGTACATTTTGATTCACCTCAATGATGTTTCTTGCTAAGCATGACAGCTGTATTTTTATAAATAAATAAATACATAAATAAACAATCAGACTACCATTTAAAAGTCTGGGGTCAGTAAAATTGATATTTTGTTATTTTATTTTATTTACATGTAGATTTGTTTATTTTGAAACACAATACTTTTATTCAAAAAGGATGCATTAAATTGATCAAAAGTGACAGTAAGCCATTTATAATGTTTCAAAAAGTTTATTAAGATTTAAATTATTAGTAGGCACAACTGTTTTCAACATTGCTAATAATCAGAAATGTTTCTTGAGCAGCAAATCAGCATATTATAATGATTTCTGGAGGATTTCTGGATTCTGGATTCTGAAATTCAGCTTTGCATCACAGAAATAAATTAATTAGATTTTGAAATATATTTAATTAGAAAAGAGTTCTAATAATGTTTTTACTGTATTTTTGATCAAAAATCAACCCTGGTAAACAAACGAGACTTCTTTCAAAAACACATATATATATATATATATATATATGTATATAACTTTTTCAAACATGTTGGAAATATGATATATACCGTGTGTATGTGTGTGTGTGTGTGTGTGTGTGTGTGTGTGTGTGTGTGTGTCTTTTATTACAATATAAAAAATATATTTCTGTCCATATGACGGTTGAATTATTTAGCTGTTTTCCTTTCATATGTGTGCCATATATGTCTCCATGAGAATCTGCACATTACAAAAATGTGATTTTGCTCCATATATGTATGTTTTGGTGACATAATGTGTGAAATTTTACACATATGCGTCACCCTGAACATTTCTGGAGAAAACAAAAACCTTTAATCATCCTGGATAAACTTCTGATTGCAAAATTTAATCATGCAAGTGTTAGAAGTAATAGCAGACTGTTTGTACTGCTTGATTTGATTCATTCAAATTGTTCACATCAGACTAGCGTTCTTATATATCTTCAGAAAGAAAAAAAAAACATGTTTTTTGTTGCAGTTCCTAACAATGTAACTTTTTATGTACTTGCCAAAGCCATTTTTACCCGCATTGGTTTGTGTTAAATTTGGAGGCTATTTATAAGTCAGACTGACGCATCGCTGCATTGGTGTTGATAGCAGGTATCCCGACAGAGACACAAACAGATATGTCTGTCCAGACGGATGTGTCATACAGTACGCCGGCAGATTTTATGTTTGCTACACTCGTGTTGACCTTTCGGTGGATCATATCTGCACGATGGGACTGCCAGTCTGGGGCGAAAGATAGCCAGGTGCCTGTCACAGTGGGAATGACAGATCCGGCCATCAAACAGCTGAGGTTAATTAATCTGATTCAGCTCCCATCCCTCCGTGTCAAGAGCCTCTCCAAAGAGCGAAGTGCATCTGTGGCCGAAGAGAACAAGTAGCTGTGTTTAGTGAGTGTGGGAGGGGTCAGTATGATTGACAGGTGAAGGGGCCAACCCACGGTTTGTTTTGGACTGTGTGGGCGGGGCATTTATGACTCTTTTATTTTAGCCCGTCGATGTCGACCACACCCAGCGTTGTCTAATAGTGAATAGCCTGACAGAATATCCATCCCGCTACTTCATCTAAATTAGTCTGAACTGTGGCCACGTCTTAGATTAGAGGAAGGATGATGCACTGAATAAAGCGAACATTGATCAAAGGTGCGGGATCGTGCATGTCTTAGTTCAGCCTTTCCATGCAACTCGAGACATTTATCAGCGTTAACGATTTGCATGTGTGTCACTGATATGAATGCTATCAATTAATTAAAGGGAAAGGTTAATTAAACAAAAGTTGCACTGTTGGCGAAATGATATGTCAGAGATGACGTTATTTTAATGTTCCATTAAGTCGGCCTGTTTAGCTGGATTGGAATGACACTGGCCATCCCTATTACACAGACAAATAATAATAAATAACTATAAATATGTATTTCTTTATTTGTTTGTTTGTATGTTTAAACCGTTATACTTTTAAACTGTTATACATTTATTTTTTATTCATTTACATTTTTTTATTATTTTATGTTTTTTAATACAATTTTAAATGGCACACAGGTGCCATAATTAAAATAATAAAATAATGAATATTTTATTATTATTATTATTATTATTATTATCAGTGTAAATAAATATATAACATATAAATACAATATAAATGAATAAATATAAAATTATTATTATTATTATTATTATCATTAAACATGTCATTAAAAATTAACCATTTGCTAGTACTGACAAAAAAGAAGAAGAAGAAGAGGGAAAAAAAACAATATAGTTTTTGTGCAAAAATGGAAATGATACATTTTTATAAACAAAAGACAGAAATATTTTATTATATTATTTTATAATAATATAGAGTTACTGGATCTTCTTGTGGGTGGAATGGTTATTTTATAATAACTTCTATTATAATTGAATGTTCTTTCGATCCTCAATGCTTCATGCAGGGCTTCTCAAACTACAGCATTATTGATTCGACTCTACACAAACAGCTCTAGAGAGGAGATGAACTTTATAGAAACCGCCGATGTCTGGTAGAAAGAACTTTGTAACTGCTTTCTGTAACACTGTCTGCATAATTTCCTGCTGATATCAAACTTTTTGTGTCGTTGTATTGAAACAGAAGAGTTTGAGGTGATGTATAGTCCAGACTTTGAACATATATTGAAACTAAAAAAAAAAATAAAATGCATTGTGCACTGTGTGTGTGTGTGTGTGTGTATTGAAGACGAGATGAGTCAGATAATGCACTAAGCACTTGGCCATGGTTCTGACACATAAAGCCTAACATTTTGAGCTGGCAAACAGCACAGAATCTCCAGACCGTCACAGCGTCTGCCAGTCGCTGCTATTGGGACCTGTGTGTACGATATGATTGAGTTGGACACGAGCTGTGTATGAGGCGGTGGTGTGAACTCTGAGCTCAGTACAGGTGTGTTTTCTCCGTGAGCTTCCTTCAGGCTGTGCTTTAGATCGCTGCAGTAAAACGCCGGTGGCCAGAACAGCAGCTGACGGTGTGAGGATGACCAGATGTGTGCAGCTCATATCATGACCAGTGCACACGCTACTTATGATTAATATACAAGATACAGTCAAGCATAAAAAAAGCAATATTTGCTCTTTGCTTTGAATAGGGTCACATTCTGCTCTTTTTATTTCCCCACTTATACTGTTTTTGTTCTAAAATCAGTTGTAATTTAGTTTTACCATCTCTCCAGTGTTTTTACCAATAGTAGTTGTTTTGTAAATGTATGAGGTCATATGTTAATAAGCTGATGGTTGTGATTTCACTAGGCCTGCCATGAAGATTGCTACTCAATGCATATTTATTGTTTAGTTTCAGTAAATGTTCAATGTGTAGACTACGTATAACCTCAAACTCTTTCATTTCAAAACAACAACAACAAAAATCTCACATTAGCAGGAAATTATGCAGACAGTGTTACAGAAAGCAGTTACAAAGTTCTGTCTACCAGATATCGGTGGTTTCTATAAAGTTCATGTCTCTAGAGCTGTTTGTGTCGAGTCGAATCAATAATGCTGTAGTTTGAGAAGCTCGGCATGAAGTGTTTAGGGTTGAGAGAACATTAAATAATAATAGCGGTTATTATAAAATAACTGTTCCACCCACAACTGATAGAAACGATAAGTTATCTCCTGTGATTTCTTAGAAACTCCATGTTATCATAAAATAAATGTCCCTATCCTTTATTTATAAATATATGTAATTTTCAGTTTTGCAAAACAAAATAGGATGTTTTTTTTACAACATACGTTTGGGACATTATTAAATAAATATTGGCAGTATATATATATTAAGCTGTTTTTCCTCTGTCTTATTTTGAAGCATTACTATAACAACATTTCTGAGGTTTATATCAAAGGAAAAAAAGAAATACATGCAAATTATGCTTTTAGTCAGAAAACATGGCTTCTTTTGAATGGCCATCAGTGGAGTGCTTCATCAGATATCATTAATATAATTCTATGTTTTGATATTGGACATTTAAGACATTCTAAAACACCTTAATACGTTCTGTTGTCAGTCACTGTTGTTTCTGTAGATGTTTCATTATGTGGGCTTAAATGTGAAGGTGCAGTGGAGTTCAGCAGCATGTTCTCCATGGCTCTTCAAACAGCATCCATTAAATGATGCCAGAGGGAGCCCATTGTTTTCTTGAAGGCTTGTCAGATGCTGCTTTCTATGCGTGTTGCTTGTTTGTAGGTGGATGTAATGGTAGCATGACTCATGTGCCACGTCACATAGGTCATAATTATCTAATGTGCCGCTGATGTAATGTAAGTGTGTTTCCAGAAGAAGCTCAATTGGTCCATCATTCTCTCAGTGTTGTGCACACAAGCTTTTTGTTCACAGTAATCCCACAGCAGCCCATCCATCCATCCATGCATCCATGCGTCCATATCACATGGCCCATCCTACTCTCATATCACAATCCACTCCAGTGGCCCATTCTTCTGTGCTAATATCATAACACAAGGACATCTGGCTGCTTCATCTCCTGTCTGCTCTGGTTTTCGGCCACATCAATATTATGAAGGGGGTTCTGGTGCCGCTTCCCGTCCAGCAGAAACAGCTGTTTGAGGCTTTACTGTAGAAATCAGGGTTTCTGCAGGTCTTAAAAAGCTCTTCATTCACCCGTCCCCAGTTTAAGGCCTTAAAAGGTGTTAAATCAAAGCAGAAAGTCTTGCAATCATAGTCATGGCATTAAATGTTTCATGCATTAAAAAAAAAAAAGTATCTTCCTCAACATTTTTATCTTGATTTCCAATATAAATGTTTATGCCATGGTCTGAATACTGAATTCTGATTGGCTGGCAGGTATTGATTAAATTCGTTGAACCGCACAGGTAGTTCCAGGTCAGTTTAATCACGTTCTATATTAATGCGCTTCCTATAAACATTGGTAACCATAGTAACATACAGTTACAGTTAAATAGTAATACAGACGAAAATAACCGTCATTTTTATCGTTCCGGTCAAATATTGCAGCGCAAATATTATTAACATCTTTAATATGTGAATGCTGGCCACAGCTAGCCGTTGATTATCCCTTACATAAACATCCTTTGAAAATGAACAATATTAAATGAATTTGTGCTTAAAACAACAACAATCTGTCAATGAGGCATGAAAATCAAATTTTTCTCTGAATGAAGTTTTGAGCCCGTTTGCAGATATTTGTTCTTGTTTTAATCATAAAATCACGTCATTTTGATCAGTTTCTCACAATACTTCTTATCTTATGTCATTTTACCTCTCAGTGTGTCTTTAATAAACTTTAGACATTTGCTCACTCTTGTGAAGCTATTATTATTTATTTTTTATTAATTATATATAATTACTATTTATTTATTTAATAAAAATAAGCTTTTATTTGTTTGTTTATTTTTGTAAAATTTGTTAAAATGTAATGTAGATCAGTTAAAAACCATTAAATATTAAAATTAAGTAAAATAAAATAAAGGTAATATATAATAAAATATAAAATAAAAACATAAGACATTAAATATAAAACAAAACAAAACAAAATAAAATGAAAATGAAAATGAAAATGAAAATGAAATAAAATAAAATAAAATGAAAATGAAAATGAAATAAAATAAAATAAAATAAAATAAAATAAAATAAAATAAATAAATAAATAAAATAAATAAATAAATAAATAAATAAATAAATAAATAAATAAAATAAAATAAAATAAAATAAAATAAAATAAAATAAAATAAAATAAAATAAAATAAAATAAAATAAAATAAAATAATAAAATAAAATAAAATAAAATAAAATACTAAAAGCTGCCAAGGAACATTTATCTTCTTCATTTAGTTTACCTTGATAAACTAAAATAATGAAAACTTAAATAAGTCTTTAATAAAAATTATAAAACACACAACAAAATACTAAACTAACTAAAATGAAAATGAAAACAAAGTATAAAAATAAAAACTAATACAAAACTTTAAATACTAATTCAGAATGTTATAGCATCTCAATATGCTAAAACAAAAGTGTTTACATTTTCTTCAATTGGTCATTTAAAAAAAATAAATAAATAAAATAAAAAGTTTTAAATGTACCTTCATAAATCCTGCAGAAACCCTGAGATCTGGTGTATGGATTTGGCTGTAGTAGTGTAGTAGTGTAGGAGAGTCTCAGCTCGATAGCGTTGGCTCATTATGAAGCACAGCTGTGTTGACCTTCAGACTTCAGATCAGGCTTTTTATTGACGCTTCACGTACATTAATAACTCGTTCTCTTATTTGCGTCAGCTTGGTGCAGATTTCACACGGTGGCACATCAACAATCGTCCGTCCCTGGCTTTGAAGTACAACCTTTTTGTGCCCTTTTGAGAACATTTGCCCATGTGTGCGTCACAGCGGACATATTTCCTCTTGACTCAAAGCTGATCCCTGTTCGTTTTGATTTGTACCCAAAGTCAGTTCACCTTCCTGGTCATAGTCAATGATTCAATGGTGCATGTCATTCTTAAAAGCAAATGTTTTGTCATAATCTTTAATCAAAATGTTATTTTTTAATTAAAACAAAATCAATAAAAAAAATAGTTTTTGAGAAAAAGTCAGTGTTTTGAGACTAATAGGCCTTATTTGACATTTGCATTAATATTTAATTAATATAATAATTAAATATCATAATTATGATAGAATTATAATTAAATCCTCCAATTTCCACATAATTTTGTGATTTGTATTATTATTCAATTATTCAGTATTTATTGTTTTATTTTTATTGTTATTTAAATATTTCATGTTTTTCTTTAAAATTTAATTATAATAACATTATAAATCATCTTTTTTTCTCATGACTTTAACTTAATTCCACAAATTATTACTAGTAATGTCTTGTAACATACATTTTTGTAATGCTGCTTTGGAAACAATACATTTCAATAAAATTTCATTGAATTGTAATGTTAATGTTGAACTGAATCATCTTTTAATGTTTCAAATTTATTCTTAAAACTTGAGTGTGTTTATTATGTAATAGTATGCCTTTAATCTCCTAATTTTACATTCTTATTCTTATGATAATCTGTAAAATAAAATATGCATATGGTTATAATAATTATTTTTATTTTATTTGGTATTTATGAAGCCTCTTTGAAACAATATGCATTGTCAAAATTGCTATACAAAATTAGTATTAATATAATTGAATTTAATAATTTTACTCTTGCAACATTATCATTTAAATTCTCTCATTTTTTATTTTATTCTTATTTTTAAATTTATTCTTATTTTTTTAAGTTTATACTTGAATCAATTATTATTTATTACTTTTTCTTTCTTTCTTTCTTTCAATGTAATACACTTGAAGTGCGTCACGATATGGCAGTAAATGGGTTGGCGTTGTGAACGCAGTCTCCTGTCGACTTGAAGACTGGAGAGTTTGAATGAGTTTGTTTGGAGTCCCCGCTGTTGTAATGAAACAGGAAGTGTCTTCCATTAGAGGTGGGAACACAGAGGATCAGCTCTTAAATAGCTGAGCACAGTGGGTAAAGCAGGCTTGGAGTGGGATCCTGGCGTGAAAATCCTGCGTAAATATTGTGGTTTGCATGAAGGATAAATACATTAGGATATAAGCTTCCATAAGCCTCCTCAGAGCACACAAGGCACTCCATTAATGCAGCTGAGCAGGAAGCAAGAGAGGCTGGCGGCGGTTCAGGACCCCTCCTCTCCTCTCTCCTCTTCCTCTTCAATCCTTCACCTTCACCCAGCACTAATTTCTATGAGAGTTATTGCCATAGATTTAGACATACAGTCTTCAGTCTGCTGTCATCACCATGGAAACTGAGGTGGAAAGCGACGGTGTGACGTGTGTCAGATATTGACAGAGTGACACCCGGATTGGCACGCCGCTTCCCTTTGCCTGCTGGGACGCTTTCCTACACTACACCAGTGGACAAACCTCCCACACACACACACACAGAGTGACGGGTTAGAAGCATTGGTTTGGTTCTGGGACAGTGGGACGATAGTGTACACACTGTATTTTTGCACAAGTGTGTGTTAATTGCTTCCTTTGCTTACTGTGTTGTTTTTAGTGGGCATCAGGGGTGATTCGAGGGTCACTGGACATTGAAAACTCAAATGTGTGGGGGTCCTTTGATGAAATATTAAAATGTGAGGCATTTTATGATACATGTTGAAACAATACATTAGCAGGGAGTTTGTGGTAATCATGTAAATATTTTAATATCACTCATTCTCAGCCTCAGATACACCCAAAGGTCAGACGTCACATGTTTTCAGCACTAGTAAAAGTATTAAAAATATTTGGTTTAATAAAATATTTGGTTTTCCAAAAGAAAAAAAAAAAAAAAAAAAACACTGGTTTAACATTAGAAAGCAAAGAAATTAAGGCTGCCAAAAATATTAGTATTGTAATTTTACTGTTCTTCTGAGAAATAAAGTTATTTTTGTAAATAATAATAATAATAAAACCTAATTTTTATTTATTTTATTTTATTGTTTATTTTACATGACAATTGTAATATATTTCTTTATTTATCTGTTTATTTTTTATAATTTAATGTAGTTATGTATGTTACAGTACAACTGTATTTTGAAACCATAATATTTTTATTTGACGTTTCATGTTTATAATATAAAAATAAAGTAATAATAATAATAATAATAATTGTATTTATTTATGTAATTGTTTGAGTAAAATAATAATATATTTCTTTATCTGTTTAATTTTATAATTTACATGATGATAAAATATAAAATGTTTTTTAATTATTGTGTGTAATTATGTATTTTACAGTAACAATTGTATTTTGAATCTGTAATATGTTTCTTTTTCTTTTTATGTAAAATAAAATAAAATAATATATATATATATATATATATATATATATATATATATATATATAGGCAGTATACTGATTATGGGTGAATCTCGTTAACCTGTCCATTTCACATAATGATAATAATAATAATAATATCATAAAGACATAACTACTTCATGGTGTGTTGTACTGTAGTTTACTTTGTTGAGAGTCAGTCAACCTAAAAATAAAAGGTCCTGATGTATTATGGTGTGAGGATTTGGGGCAAAATTTTGCTTCATTGGCATTAAAAGTAATGCATGTCATTAGCACTACGCTAGCTCTGAACATAAGCGTGCTCTGTGTTTATATATACAGATGGCAGTTCAAGTTTAGCTGGTCGTCAAAACACTTTGAGTCGTAAAATTAATCAGGCAGATGGTTATGTGACATATGAAGGACTTTATCTGTCATTAATGCAACCCACACAATGTCTGCCATAATGTAAGATCAATAATCTGAAGATGTTAGCGCACTTTTCCATTCCTTTCATGTGAAACAGGCCGCAGTTTTTGGCAAGGAAGCACGTAGATTGATGGGAAAAAGCATCCTGTTTTCTCGACAGCTGTCTCTTCTGCTCGAAAGAGAAATGTTGATGGTTTCTAGCAGCTTTCATTTCTGCAGGCCACCATGTTTGAATTAATTCTGATTAGGTCCTGCTATGGCAGGAGTTAGCCATGCATTACAATGAAACCTCAGCTATGATGGAGCCAGCACAGGAAATTTCCAGAACAACCATTCAATTACACACACCAATCACTCTCAAAATCTCGCTTGATTTCTCTCTGTCTCTCACTCCATAGATGAATACACCTGCATTGTTCTCAGTTCACTATAAATAGATCATCATTTTGTGATTTGATGTTCCTGCAGGAGCTCATTTGAAAGATTTTATGGCTACCAATGTTAAACTTTTAGACTTCTTGGATGTTTTTAAGTCAGCAGGGGAAAAAAATTTAAGTGCTATTTTTATTTTATTGTATTTTTATTTATTTTATTTTATTTTTTTACTTTTTGGAAAGAAATGAATCATTTTATTTAGCAAGGATGCAAAATTGATTAAAAGTGAATCTTGAAAAAGAAAATATATTATGGTTTCCAATAAATTATTAAGCATCATTTATTAAGCATGTTTTCATTATTTATAATAATCAGAAATGTTTCTTGATCAGCAAATCAGCATGATTTATATAGGGTCATGTGACACTGAAGACTGGCGTAATGATGCTGAAAATTCAGCTTTGCATCACAGGAATAAATTACATTTTACAATATATTCAAATAGAAAACAGCTATTTCAAATGGTAATATTTCATCATTTTTACTAGATTTTTTTTTATCCAACAAATGCAGCTTTGGTGAGCATAAGATTCTTCTTTCAAGAACCTTAAACTTTTGAATGGTTGTATATGTGGTTTAACCAACAGATTAAATCATTTTAAGACTTTAGACTTCTGAAATGATCTAAAATGTGGAAAATAGAAGTCATAATGTAGTTTTTGGAAATGAACTGGTTGGGTGGGTGATGGCATCACCTGTTATCGGTTAGCATTATTATACTTCCATCCAGCGTTTGACAGGCTCCCAGCACAAACAAAGTCAACAAAAGTTAGATTAGTCATTTACCACGTCTTCCCAAAGCACAATAAGCATCGCTTTCACGTGAGAGAAAGACCATTCCTCCTCAGGTGGCGTCAGGTCGCTATAGACTGATTAAATATGGCAGGGGTTATTGGAAATGTTCAGAGTTCAATTTTGGATCTGCGTTCTGGTTCAGGGAGCACTATTTCAGAGGAGAGGAACCCATCCAAACAGGCCTTCGACAGGATGAGAGACCTACAATTCCTTCTTGAGCCCTGTGCCGATCTCAGCTCGCCGCAGAATTCATTTCCAGCTGCTGAACTGTGAGAGGAATTTCATAAAAACACTTCAATATTAGAGAGGTATTGATATTGACTCAGAGGGTTAGGCTCGCAGCAGAAAGCCTGAAGCTTGTTTAGATCCTCCGCCACTTCAGAGATGTAAGTGTGACCAGGTTAATGCGCGGGTTTTGACTGTCGGATCCCTGGAGCGATAGAAATCATACAAATTTCCCATGCTGGTGTTTTGAATGTGATTAACAGAGCAAAGAAACTGTGTGGTGGCTATGTTATGATCACATGACTGGACCAATACTTCAGTACTCAGCTTATCTTGGGAGCCTGCTATTATTTCACACTTTTCATCTTAAATAATTAATTGGTGACAAGTTGTTGTTGTTTGTATTATTATTTTCTTTTGTATTATTTTTTACTTTTTGGAAAGAAATGAATCATTTTATTTAGCAAGGATGCAAAATTGATTAAAAGTGAATCTTGAAAAGAAAATATATTATGGTTTCCAATAAATTATTAAGCATCATTTATTAAGCATGTTTTCATTATTTATAATAATCAGAAATGTTTCTTGATCAGCAAATCAGCATGATTTATATAGGGTCATGTGACACTGAAGACTGGCGTAATGATGCTGAAAATTCAGCTTTGCATCACAGGAATAAATTACATTTTACAATATATTCAAATAGAAAACAGCTATTTCAAATGGTAATATTTCATCATTTTTACTAGATTTTTTTTTATCCAACAAATGCAGCTTTGGTGAGCATAAGATTCTTCTTTCAAGAACCTTAAACTTTTGAATGGTTGTATATGTGGTTTAACCAACAGATTAAATCATTTTAAGACTTTAGACTTCTGAAATGATCTAAAATGTGGAAAATAAAAGTCATAATGTAGTTTTTGGAAATGAACTGGTTGGGTGGGTGATGGCATCACCTGTTATCGGTTAGCATTATTATACTTCCATCCAGCGTTTGACAGGCTCCCAGCACAAACAAAGTCAACAAAAGTTAGATTAGTCATTTACCACGTCTTCCCAAAGCACAATAAGCATCGCTTTCACGTGAGAGAAAGACCATTCCTCCTCAGGTGGCGTCAGGTCGCTATAGACTGATTAAATATGGCAGGGGTTATTGGAAATGTTCAGAGTTCAATTTTGGATCTGCGTTCTGGTTCAGGGAGCACTATTTCAGAGGAGAGGAACCCATCCAAACAGGCCTTCGACAGGATGAGAGACCTACAATTCCTTCTTGAGCCCTGTGCCGATCTCAGCTCGCCGCAGAATTCATTTCCAGCTACTGAACTGTGAGAGGAATTTCATAAAAACACTTCAATATTAGAGAGGTATTGATATTGACTCAGAGGGTTAGGCTCGCAGCAGAAAGCCTGAAGCTTGTTTAGATCCTCCGCCACTTCAGAGATGTAAGTGTGACCAGGTTAATGCGCGGGTTTTGACTGTCGGATCCCTGGAGCGATAGAAATCATACAAATTTCCCATGCTGGTGTTTTGAATGTGATTAACAGAGCAAAGAAACTGTGTGGTGGCTATGTTATGATCACATGACTGGACCAATACTTCAGTACTCAGCTTATCTTGGGAGCCTGCTATTATTTCACACTTTTCATCTTAAATAATTAATTGGTGACAAGTTGTTGTTGTTTGTATTATTATTTTTCTTTTGTATTATTTTTTAAAAGGCTCATATTATCACCAAAGCTGCATTTTTTTGATCAAAAATTCAGTAAAATCAATATTATTCTGAAATATTACTACAATTTAAAGTAGATGTTTTCAATTTATTCCTGTGATCAAAGCTTAATTTTCAGCATCATTACTCCAGTTTTCAGTGATCCTTCAGAAATCATTATAATATGCTGATTTGCTGCTCAAAAAGCATTTCTGATTGTTGATTTTTTTTCACTCACCTGTGACTCAAAAATTCAATAAAATCAGTAATGTTGTGAAATGTTTTTACAATTTAAAATAAATGTTTTCAGTTTGAATATAATTTAAAATATAATTTATTTCTGTGATGCAAAGCTGAATTTTCAGCATCATTACTCCAGTCTTCAATGTCACACGATGCTTCAGAAATCATTCTAATATGATGATTTGCTGCTCAAGAAGGATTTTTTTTTATTTTATTGTTATCATTGTTGAAAACAGTTGAGCTGCTTCATATTTTTGTGGAAATCATGATACAGTTTTAATTTCTGGATTCTTTGATTAATAGAAAGTTCAAAAGAGCAGCATTTATTGATCAATTTAATGCATTCTTGCTCAATAAAAAGTATTAATTTCTTTAAATTAAAAATATATATGTTTTGCATAGTTTTGAGTGATGTTGCATTCTATCATTAGATTTTCTGAAGTATTATGAAGACTCGTGCCAAAGTCCAAGAACGTGCATTTAAAAAGTTGTAAGTTTTGATGACTTTAAACATGATAAAACAGACAGAGAAAGCATCAAATCATAACAACCTAACATTATACAGCTCATACCACAAATTCTAGGCAATTTATGCATGTAAAAGTGTTGGTGTGTGTTATTTCTTCAAGAACATGTTTTACTAAAGCAGTTTATGCAGAGGTTGTCAGCATCAGATGTCCTGTGAACACTTCATATGCATGAATATAGCCAAAAGACATTTCTGACAGCTCAAAAACGCAGAAGCACTTAAACTAGCAGCATGAGGTGATTCTGCGTGTTTCTTCAAAGCACCCGCATTCAAGCCTCCTACATGTGTTTCTCCTACGTGTGCTTCTGCAAATGTAAACTGAATGTTTGTGTTTTGGAACATAACCAGTTGATTTCAGCCCACTGTATACCTGCGATATTCCATCACTTTAATACGATGCACTGTGGGATGAAGCTGTGGCGCTGGCATAGGGGAGGTTTGCTGTGGAATTATTAAGGATGCAGGGCCTAAATTATTTATGTCGATGCTAAAAGGTTGGAAATCATTCAAAGACTCTTGTGGCGTCTCATAAATGATACAGCTCTATACCAGTTTTATCCTAAACTGAAAGCAAATGTATGCCCACACAATTTATGCAATTCAATCATATATACTGTATGCAATAAGGCTCGTATGCTCACAAAGGCTGTATTTGTTTGATAGATACACACTACAAACCGCAAAATTAAGTGTTTTCTATTGAAATATGTGTTAAAATGTCATTTATTCCTGTGATTTTTCAGCATCATTGCTCCAGCCTTCACTGTCACACGATGATCCCTCAGTAATCATTCTAATATGCTGATTTGCTGCTCAAGAAACATTTCTGATTATCATCGATGCTGAACATATTTGTGTTGCTTAATAATTTAGTGGAAATCATGATACATTTTTTTATTGCATGATTCTTTGATGCATAGAAATGCATAGAAAGCAGCATTTATTTGAAATATAAATATTTTTTAACTATGTAAAAGGCTTTACTGTCACGTTTGATCAATTTAATGTATCTTTGCTGAGTTAAGCTTCCCTTTAATAAACAAAATCTCTCTATACAGGTATATCTGCTAAAAGTTTACATTTTGTCAACTTTCAGGAGTATACAAGCTTATAGATGACCTCAGAAGTAGCAGACATTGACTAAAATGCTAAAAACTACCATTTTGATTTCATAGGTTTTAAAGTTATCTTCAGGGAGAAGGTTTCAGTAAACTCTGTAGCATAAAAATATATTTGCGCATTTTATTTTTATTTTTTTTCCCACAACAAACACACACAAAAAAAACTTTAAATTAGAAGAATTCCATTTTCACTCACTCAATTTGACATCAAAACGGTCACTGTTGGTGTTTTGCAGACGAGGAGACATTTTAAAATGTCTCACAAACCTCTTAAGAAGTACATCTTAGATGATCTCTGTACATTGTATTCGTGTACAATGGGCGATGCGATTATCTAGGCTAGATCAGAGATTGCCAGCGCTTCTTCAAGAGTTGTGAAAACCAGACGACTGGAACGTAAAGAAAACACATCAGTCTGTCCACAATGATGGCGGCATAATGCTGCTCCAGTGACACTACAGATGTGAAATAGTTTTGTGAATACGGCATTTGTAAAGTGCTTCTGTGCTGAGTTACATGTTTAAAGCTGCCTTTCAACCCCGGCCGTCATTTTAAAGTACTATAATCACCAGCTCCAAAGGGCTGTTTAACATGATTCAATACAAAATGCCCTTTTCAAAGGAAGTCACGTCTTATCTGTAATGCAGCGATCGAGCATTTAGCAAGCAAAAGGCTGAAACACTTTTTTTCCCCCTCATTTCTAAAGCGTTGCCCAGCTGAAAGCACTTCAAAACCAAGTGTCGAACTAGAAGAACAGGCAAATATATTTGTCCTCACTTGCTATTTTTTTTAAAAAGGTGGTAATAAAAAAGATATCTAGGGATGAAAGGTATAGGAGGAAAGCGTGTTCCTTGCACTCCTCTGCTGCACCTTTGTAAGCTTTGATGTTTGAAACATGGCTTTTTCCTTTTCATTTTGTGCATGAATGTGGTGTAGTGACAGTCAGTGCTCTTTCAGATGGAACTGGGCCTATTGCATTATCAGTGTTGCTTTGACATTAATGTAGATTCTGTTGGCTGGATTTCTGTGCCTTCTGGTCGGAGCAGCTCAGAGGAGGTCGCTTATGTTGCATTAAGTTGCAATTTGACTTGCTAAAGCTAATTGCTAATGCATTGGAGATGGAATGGCCTCCATTTGCCCAAAGCATTTGGATTTAGCGGTGGGTGAAATTATGAAAAATTATTATCATTCATTTATGGTTTTTAATTCATATTTTGAATCAGTTTGTATATACATATATACAGTATATATACAGTGTATTTATACATGCAGTGCTAAAAGTTTTAGTTTCAGTTTTAGTTAACTATAATTAACAGTTTCAAAGATAGATTAGCAAAGGTAGATTATTGTTTTTGATGGGGAAAAAAACCTTGCAAAAAGAAGTGTTAAATATATGTGCACTTGATGGGCAAAACAATATTTTCTTTCTTTCTTTTTTCTGAGAAACAGTACAATTACTTATTCTGTTTGCTTTATTTGCTTTTAACATTCATATGAACTGCATAAGAATTAGCCATTCATAAATGCAAATGATCAGTCTCAAAGCTAAAAGCTTACCTTAGTATTTACAGTAAGCGAATCAAATTAAGATAATGTCATTTCACTTAGTTTTCTAAACTGTGTGCAGATGAAGAGTAGTATATTAATGCTGAGCATTTTAACATAACTTGCAATTATCTCACTGGGTCCACTCACATAAATGCTTCATTAATTGGCTGTTTCTTTAACTATGGCCACTTTTGGCTCTGTGCAGAAAATACAGTCACTTAAACCACACTTTTTTTTTAGTTTATTTAGTTTCCATAATTATGTCTAACAGTGGACATACATGCAATTATGTAATTTGTAGCATTTTTTCTAATCTCTTATCTTTCTAAACCAACAAATATAGTTCACACGAAAGTGAAATTTTGCAGAAAATGTACTCACACTCAGGCCAGATGAGTTTGTTGCTTCATCGGAACAGATTTAGAGAAATGTTGCATTACATCACTCGCTCGCCAATGGATCCTCTGCAGTGAATGGGTGCCGTCAGAATGAAAGTTCAAGAAAAAGTCCATCGTCTATTGTCCTCTAACATCAAAATCCACTGGCATATCTGTTTAGACAGGTTTTAGATGGTTTTCACTTGTAAAAGGTGCTTGATCTGTGCATATTTCTCTCCTGATTCAGATAAGATGACACTGGAGAAAGCAATGTTATGGATAGAGGACTTGTATTTTTGGCAGGAATCAACGTTTTGAAGATGAAACATATTAATGATGGATTTGTTTCTTACAAACACGCAGCTTTTCACTTCACAAGACATTAACTGATGGACTGGAGTGGTGTGCATTACTTGTGGATTAATGTGATGTTTTCACCAGCTGTTTGGACTCTCATTCTGACGGCACCCATTCACTGGAAATTGATATGAATCATTTTCACACAATTATTGAAATGGTTAATTTGAGATTGAAACATGTACTAGTAAAACAATATTCTATTGATTCTTAATATTTATAAATGT
Source organism: Onychostoma macrolepis (assembly GCF_012432095.1). NCBI lineage: Eukaryota > Metazoa > Chordata > Actinopteri > Cypriniformes > Cyprinidae > Onychostoma > Onychostoma macrolepis. Next base: position 25,647,979 of record NC_081162.1, read on the forward strand.
TAAATGTCATGCATGCTGCTATTATTGCTATCATTTACAGCATTGCAGGCCACATAAACACTGAAATCTGCAGTCTGAGTGCAAATAATGGTGTCAGAGCGATATCTCCATTACCCTTGAGCTGCTTATTGAGTCTGGGGAGATCCGATGCTTCCCGCTGTGTCTCCTTATGCTAGTCTTTTCCCGCAATCAGCCGCCTTCATATGCATCAGCACTTTAACAGCGTTTAAGCAGAGTCAAAGGTTCTCACTGTTGCTGTTTTTAGCAGTTTGTAATGTGATGTTAGCTCTCGGGTTCACCCAGGACGTCTCGTTCTGAGTAACGGCACAAAGTTACAGAATTGTCGTTGTCCTGTCTGTGCGGAAATGCGAACGAAGAGAGCTCGGCGTGTGCTTTCTGCTCGCCTGGGGTTTGTGTTCTTTACTTGTGCCAAGAACCTTGTTTTGATCATGTCAGAAACTTCAAGCAATAACTTTTTAGGACATGCATGCAAAGATCCTGCCATGAAAGAGTTACTCGAAAAGGATAATGAGTGTTTGTGGAAAATGAGGTGCACTCGAGTACAACATTATTATCCCTGCAAAATTGGTTTCGAGATTTATCGATTTGCTTCACAAGGGCCCTTCAAAGATAAAACAGACATGACGGACAGCTACTCCGATTCCCTGAATGCTGAGTGTTATTCATTGGCCTTGTCCGAGGAGACTGGTTATTCTTCCTCATGCTGTCTAATTGAAATGCAGAGATGGTGTCTAGCTTTAGTGCTGGAGGTTTAGAATGAAATAAAACACAATAGCATCAAAATAAATGGTATGACGTTAGTGAAAGGAGACTAATCAGTCAAGCACGACATTTCAAACCCTTAAATAAGCCTTTTGTGTGATGAAACAGTGTGCTTATTATGGTCCTGAGTGAATCACCACAACCAGTATGATAAGTTAATAAGGCGAGAGGTTAAAGAGTACAGACAATGGTAGTCGAGATGATGAAGAGCATGTTGAAGGGAAGCAGAAAATAGATGTTTGTTGTTACTGAAATTGACATCTTAAAGGGAAAAAATATATAAAATTCTGTCATTATTTACTCACCCTCATGTCATTCCTAATTAATTTCTTTCTTCTGCTAAACACAAACCAAACAGTTGACGATAGCCATTGGCTTCCATAGTATTTTTTCCATACTATGGACGTCAATGGCTTCTGGCAACTGTTTGGTTACCAGCATTCTTCAAAATATCTTCAGATTATATTCTTTGGTTACCAACATTCTACAAAATATCTTCTTTCAAAATATATTTGATTACCAACATTCTTCGAAATATCTTCTTTCAAAATATCTTCTTTGGTTACCAACATTTTTCATAATAACTGTTTGATTACCAACATTCTTCAAAATATCTTCTTTGGTTACCAACATTTTTCATAATAACTGTTTGATTACCAACATTCTTTAAAATATCTTCAAAATATCTTTGGTTACCAACATTATTCAAAATATCTTCTTTTAAAAGATCTTCTTTGGTTACCAACATTTTTCAAAATCTTCTTTGGTTACCAACATTATTCAAAATATCTTCTTTGATTACCAACATTTTTCAAAATATCTTATTTTAAAATATCTTAAAAATATATTTGTTTACCAACATTATTCAAAATATCTTCTTTTAAAATATCTTTAAAATATATTTTGTTACCAACATTTTTCAAAATATTTTCTTTGGTTATCAACATTTATTCGTACTAACTGTTTGGTTACCAACATTCTTCAAAATCTTTTAAAATACCCTCAAAATATCTTTGGTTAGATATATAAATATCTGTGAAAATAAAAGTACAAATAGCTATTTAGTTATATACACAATATATGTGACATTAAATTGCTCATATTGCAATATAGGAATGTGATTGTATCATACATACATTTGTTTGACTGTCACTCATGTGTCACTGTAAACACTTGTGCATCCTCAACCAGTCCAGAAAACATAAAAAAAAATGTTTAACAATTAGTCATAATGTTTATGCATTCACATCGTTTTTCATGCTTTCAAAGTAGAAATGGGCAAAGATTATAGAAAGTTGGGCCAATGGAAGATTTCCCAGCTTTCATAACTGGTGTAATCCGATTTTATATTAGTACTGAGAAACATCAGTACTATATTTGCAAGAAACATGCCTGTTGGATAGTAAATATGTATGCATAGTTTAGTCTGATTGATCTTGTTTTTGTTATCCCAAAGATCCCATGAAATTAAAAGTGAAGTTTTGTGGCTTTTAGTACTTGGATTTTAGCCTTAAGACCATCTGCATGGAAATAAAATGCAAGCAAATAATCTGACAGGTTCTTTAATGTCCCTTTTTGGCATAAGTAAGGAATTTTTCATTCTTTGTCTGTGACAGAACTTAAAAATTTGCAGTTTATGTTCGTCACAAAGTTTGTATTCATCATAATCTGACTAGATTTGTTGTATTGACATACAGTGTTTGCAAAATCTTATATTATGCATTATTTCAGTTTTTGACTGCAATAGGAAGAGGTTGAGCTACAGATGTGGTTTCCCACAACAAGTTGAAACATTCTAGAAAGCGTTCACGTCTCTATGGAGGAAAAGCATCAAAGAATCCAACTGAATGTGAAATGCAACAAAAAAACAAAAAACAAAGAACTAAACATTCTTTTGGGAGTTTGTACTTTGTTTTGTTGCATATTTGCTTGAGAATCCAAACATTACCATAAACACTGTTCTCACTGGGTAATTCATGGGTTTTATCGGTCCTAACGGTGAAAAAACTGCATATGAAAACTGAAGCAGTGTAGCTGAGGCGCTAATGCAGTTTCCAACAAAACCCTGTTGAACTTCCCACACCATTTTTTTCTGTGAACTTGAATGATGCTTCAAATCATGCCGAGAGGTGTGCTATTACTTTTCTAAGCAATTGAACTGGATTTTCGCTTGGCAGACAATAAAACAGACTAAAAAACTTTCAGTTAGTCATATCGAGTACTGGCTTGTAACTGAGTACATGTAATCTGGATTAGGGCTGAACGATTAATTGCATTTGCAATAATATGCGCGATTTTTCAACCTCAGAGGTTCCAATTACACTCTGTCACGTGACACGCGGGAGTAAAGAGGTGTGTTCGACTTGAAGACCGATCGGTGCATGGCATCAAAGTACGGCAAGAGAAAGCATAAGGAGACGTCCACTCTCTTATAGCTCTCGCAGTACTTTGATGACAAACACTGATCGGTCCAGCAGTGCAGCTTTAGGTCGAACATATCTAAGCAGTCTTAAGAGGAAGCATCAAGTTGGCACGCTACAGTGTTGCCAGGTCCGTGGTTTGCCTCCAAAAACGTGATATTTAGCCCCTGAAATGCGAATCTTACCAGAGGAACCCCTCCAAAAAATGTGTATTTTACCCCCCGGAATGCAGTTTTTACTGGTGGACCCCCCTCAAAACGTGATTGGGCTAGTTTTGAGTAGCAATTAGATTATTTTCCAAAATCGTTCAGCCCTAATCTGGATTACGTAATCAGATTCCAAAAATGAAGTACAGTTACCTTTTTAATGGATTACATGATTACATATTAATGGCAGTAAAATATTTATAATTTGTTGATTCAGCCCAGGTCTTTTTTTTTTTCTTTTTTTTTTCATTTCTAAATAAACCTACCAATAATATACATGAGACTAATCATTATACAAGTTATTAAGTAGCTGTGACTTTGGCCATGTAATATCATGTTTTTTTTGTTGTTGTTTGTTTGTTTTTTATTTATTTTTTTATGGTTGTTCATGTAATGTAGAGATTCTCAAGCTTTTTTTGCGTGCCGAACCCCTGACCTAAAATATTTACTGTACTTAAGTGCCTCTGAGATTTCAATAATTTAACAACCTATTTGCATGTACAAAGTTCTCTGATGTCGGTGGACACATTGTCACATTGGTATTGACACATTTTAATTTGACATTTTTATGATTTCATTAATTAATAGCTTTTCATCAATACCCTACAGTTTTTTTCACGAACCCCAGTTTAAGAAACACTGCTGTAATCTACCCAGCACTGGTCATAGAGGCCATAATATCAAGGGAAACACAACTGTATTTCAACAAAAAGCTTTCATTCTTGATGCATGAGAGTATTTGATCATATTTTAAAAGTTTATGCCATGGAAGCTTTCATTAACCAGAACTGCTTTGAATGTCAGGACCGAAGCTCAAACCGTCTCTTTGCGTATTGTGTGCATAAAACATTAGTGTATGCAAAATGTCATGAGTGGGCAGTGGAGTTTTATGAATTACAAAAGTACATTCTTAGAGCTGAACAGTATAAGAAACACTCACAAGAACCTCTTTGATGGGAGGACAATGTTATGCTCTGGAATAGTATTATATTTGTCATTTTTTATGCAGATAAAAAGTTTTTGCATCAAGTCAGGCCCTGCAAACCTGCCCACCGCATGAGTCGGGCTGAAGGCGAGATGTTTAATAAATAATTCACAAGTGCTTTTTATATATAAAGGTCTGTGCTCTGTTCATTGGTTTCAGGCCGTCAGTAATATTTTGCCAGGGTCTGTGTATGCATTCATTATTTTGTAAGAGGTCGAACTGAATTTTTCCCCTCTCCAGCACCGAATAAATCACAGCCGCCCACCCTCGATTCACCCAAAAGTTAATTCCCCTCTAGCCCACCCAACGTTTGGAATTATTTTACCGAGAGAGCCTTTGAAATATAGTTGCACCATAACAATAACAGCCACCAAGAGCGGCTTAATGAAATATTTATCAGGGATTTGTGGATTGAGGCTATTTTAATTACCATTCGCTAAAGAGGCATCTCTGTAGATTTATGAAATGGCTGCGTCTTGCCAGTCAGCGTTTGCCGGTGTCATTTGCGGCGGGGTGTGTGTCCTCGTGCGTGCCGTAAAAACTGAAGTGTTTGTGTGTGTGGGTGTGGGTGTGGGCGTCCGTGCAACATTCAGAATGAATTGAGAATGGCATTTAAATTACAATTCAGTTCATGAATTTTAATTGAATTAAATGAATTTTAATTTCATTTTAAATTGAATGCAGAATTGCAGATTGAATCTGAACGTAGATAAATGTAGATAGATAGATGATACAAGACAATAATGTGTTTAGTAACACAGTTGACAACACTTTTGCATATACATAAAAATAATAAAATATTTTCTTTATTAGATCAAATGAAAGTCAAATGAAAAACATCAAGTCAGTTCGACTATAGACAGACAGACAGATAGATAGATAGATAGATAGATAGATAGATAGATAGATAGATAGATAGATAGATAGATAGATAGATAGATAGATTTGCTCAAAACAAATCTGGTTCTCTAATTAAAAAAGGAAACCCAGTTGAATAAATGAGTTTAATCCTGATCTCTGAAAGTATCCAGGTTAATGTGGAGTATCTCTCTAATTCACTGACACTGCGCAGATTCTGCCTGCATGAGCGTTTGGCTTTTTGAAATGGATTATCTCATTTGAAGGGATGCTGAAATATGAGGATGACAGCCCGTGTCGGTGGGAACAGCATGCACGGTCAAGCAGGGCTGCGCTTTGGTGACATTGGCGAGCTGTAAATGGGATGAACGGCATTACAGGGAGATAAACCTGCCCATCTGATGGATTAAAGCCACTTTGACATTTCAAATCAAATTGTGAATTAAAAAAGCAGCCATGTCAGCAATAATGCAGTGCATGCTCTAAGCAGGATGCAGCTGTTTACCTCCATGAATTTCCTGAAGGCCGGTTTTCTGCACAGCAAGATGAAGCAAACACATGAACTGCACAATTTAAGACAATATTCATTGTGGTTAACGGTCAACGGATGATGTTATTAGGCACATGTTTTTGAGTTTATAGAGTCTGATGTTCATCACATTCAATCCGATGCAATCTAAAAGCAGAAAGACGGAAAAAGCATATCAGATGTTTGTTATAATCTTGTGGCGAATAAGAGGAAAAGCTTACTAAAGGGATTTGGTATAGGAGGAGACTGTATCTGTCTGTGCTGAATAATAGATTTAAATGATTGTTAAATGTGATTTTGCCGGAGGCTGAAGGCTTGTCAGAAACTTGTTACTGTCAGCTGCCATCAAATGATGTTTTTTTATGTGTGATAACTCGCTGCCATTATGGTGTGAAGTTCAACAACTGGTTTTAAATGAAGGAGGACAGGGTTTTATATATATATATATATATATATATATATAAACCAAATTAAATTTCGTTCATCTGTTAACCATGTCCTCCTTCATTTAAAACCATATATACTTTAGCTAAATTTAATTATTATTAATAATTTAATACTTTTCTGATTATATACAGAATGAATATGAATATATATATATATATTTTTTTTTAATTAATTACAATTATAAATTTAGTGGAACTAAAACTGACGTTGTAATATTACAACTGTGGGCCTTACAGGGTTAATTATACAATTAATTAACAATTCATTTAAAATATTAAAAATATTTTAATGCACTTTATATATATATATATATATATATATATATATATATATATATATAGTATATATATATATACATATATATATATATATATGTATAATTTTGTATAAACATAATATATTTTTATATTAATTATATTATATATTATATTTATTAATAGCCCTATTCTAAATACTTGCATATTGAATCTACAGACACTTGTCTCAGTTCAAACTATAAAAAATTAAAAAAACTAAAAAAAAACTATATAAAAACCCATGTATGACCCATAAAATATGATTAAATGGGTACAGACCATTTGCATGCATTTTCTATAATGATAAATAATCAAATGCATTGATGTTAAGATCTTTACAGATATTGAGTTTCATCATTCAGCACTTTACAATCGATTTCTTTTCCTCTAATAATCAGTGAACCTAAGGGCATGCTGTATATATTCATCATATAAATGAGGCCCCCCAGCAGCATCCTGCTTTACATTTTAGGTATAAGTTATTTATCTTCTCATTATATCATGTTATTGCCTAGCAACAAGGGAGCTATTGCTGCATGTGCTTAATAGTCAGCAGTGCACTCATACAGTGACTGTATTCTGAATGGCATACTAACATACTAGTCCTATACTAGAAATTTAGTGTGTGTGTGTGTGTGTGCATATATATATATATATATATATATATATATATATATATTATCATAGTAATATTTTGACAAGTATTTTAAAAATTAAGTTGCGAAATGTCATGTGAAAGATAATGAGGTCATGTGACAACCAAGTTTACTACTGTTTCTTTATCACATTTTCTCTTACGTATTTTAAACTTTCTTCTTCTTATTCTTCTTTATTATTTCTTTCTTTTTTTTTCTTTTTTCATTTTCCAATGTATGTAAGTGATGCTCAGTCATCTTAAAGTCTGGAAATGGATATAATATTTCCTCATTTTATTGTGCACCATACACAAACTCTTATTTTTGAGTCCTGCACTTCCATGGCACAAAATGTGTGATAATTTCATAATTTCAGATGAAATAGTAATTTTAGATGAAAACTCACAGTTAAACCATCATGGTTTCTAGTCATATGAACTAGCTGGTAAAAAAAAAAACACAAAAAAAAAACACATTCATTGGCCTTTGCACAACATGAGGTAATAGATATTGACAAATCCAAGCAGATAGAACAGAAAATATGAGTCTGGAGGGATATGAAAGTCAAACAGAACATATGAAATGTTCAGTTGATGTACTTTTCCTCTGCCTTCATATTATATCGGGACAAATGCATCTGAGAGCAAAAAAAAAAAAAAATCAACTTTCATGAACTACCATAGAGGGAAAAAACAACAACAAAAAAAATAAAATAAATAAATATATATATATCCATACGCTGCCACCTGCATCTTGGCTAATAAACTTTATAATAAGATCTGCAGGTACAGCGATGCATGTCGCAAGAACAAATAAAAATGTTTTCCGATGATATTTTTCTTGCTACCTCGGTGTATTCTACTGAGATTTCAGATTTATTGGAATATATTTCTCTTTATCTACTTAGGAAATAAGAAAAAGCCACTTAAAGATATTGAACCATCTGCCTGATTAATATAAGGAGCAAAATAAGGAGACTGTCAGTAAAGCATAAAGCAAACAAACACAAAAAAAAAACAGCTTTCAGACCCGCATTTTCATTCTGCTGGCATGCCGTGAGTATACATGACATGCTCTCTCTGGGGCTTTGGCAAATGTGGGCACTTCTTTGTTTGGTTTCACAGACTTACTCATTCACTGCCTGAATATTTAAGCATGGTGGGAACATTGATGCAGCCACTGCTGGGTAGTTTCAAAGCAATAGTTTTCTGTCATCAATTTGAAACTAAAAATCATGTTCCAAACCCGTGTGACTTTCTTATGTCGAACACAAAATGAAATATTTCCATGCATAAGACAGGATTTTCATTGGGTCTATTCTTCACACAAAACCAATGTATTTCTTCAGAAAAATATAGTGCATGATATAGTACATACTACACATTTTGTATCTGAACTTGACAGAATGGTCACTCTGTGCCTTCGTTTAAAAAACAACAACAACAAAAAAAACACTGTAGTCATTCTGCCTAACCGTGTGTTCACACTGCACTGACAAAATTCGCTGTAGAAGATTCGGGGACACTTTGACGATTGAATGTTTGGTCTTGTATTTAAAGGGGTCGTAAAGCAAACAAGCATTCCCATAAATTAACCTGGGAATCCCTTGCAGAATCTGTGAAAATGTGAATAATTTTAACAAAATAAGAGAGATCATACAAAATGCATGTTATTTTTTATTTAGTACTGTCTTGAGTAAGATATTTTACATAATAGATGTTTACATATAGTCCACAAGACAAAAAAAAAAAAAAAATAGCTGAAATTATTAAAATAACCCCCTTCAAAAGTTTGGGAACCCTTGGTTCTTAAAGGGATAGTTCACCCAAAAATGAAAATGTGATGTTTATCTGCTTACCCCCAGGGCATCCAAGATCCAAGAAGGTGACTTTGTTTCTTCAGTAGAACACAAACGAAGATTTTTAAACCGTTGCAGTTTGTTAGTCCTATAATGCCAGTCAATGGGCACACAATCTTTGGGAGAAAAAAAAACATGCACACACAAATCCAAATTAAACCTTGCAGCTCGTGACGATACATTGATGTCCTAAGACACGAAACGATCGGTTTGTGCGAGAAACTGAACAGTATTTATATCATTTTTTACCTCTGATACACCGCAATGTCCGACTGTCACAACATCTGGTGCGTGACACGTCAACCTGCTCTGGCACATGTATACATAGATGCCTCATTAGCGACGGTTTCTATGAGCTGCGATACGTAAGGATCTACGTATATATCTATGTATATATACATCTATGTTCCAGAGCCGTTGACGCGTCACGCGCTGGATGTTGTGGATGAGCTCAGGATGGTTGGACATTGGGGTATTTCTGAGGTAAAAAATTATTTAAATACGGTTCAGTTTCTCGCACAAACCAATTGTTTCGTGTCTTAGGACATCAATGTATCATCACGAGATGGAAAAGATGGAAATCAAAATCATACAGTCACTGCTGGAAAGGGTTCAAATACGCAAAAAATATTATAATATTTAAAAATATATATTATATTTTCCCACTGAAAAACAAGCGTTCTAATGTTAAAATGCTTGAAAACTAATGTGGTTGGAACCAAAGTTTACAGGACTATATTTGAAATCACAACAACTGTCTGATAAATGTTGTTTATTTTGCTCAAATAGCGTTAAAAAAGGTTATTTTCCAGGCTAGACCAGCCAGTGTGCATGCGCAGCCCTAAGCACGCGTCTCATAATGTTTCTATAGCAACCGGGACTTCTAAATAAAAAAGAAACATTTATTTTCCAATAATAATGGTAATTATAAAAATAATTCTTATTGATGATGTTGGAAAAATATTGAATTAATTGTGAACGATGCATGTTGAGTAAATCATGACAGAATTTTCAGTTTTGAGTGAACTGTTTCCTTCAGAAACCTGCAGTGATGTGGCTATATGGAGATATCAGCTATTGTACATACAGTCTCACTATCAGATCCGGCATGAGGCCAGTGGAGGGTTGATGTATCTGTACACGCATTTTTGCCCATCTGTTCTTCAGTGTGCAGAAAACGCACGCTAGAGATAGTGATATCATATGCTATCTTCCTCAAGACAAGAACAGAATGCTCTGTTTGAGACAAGTGTAGGTCAGGGTTTTTTCCCCAAGCCCCATTGTTAGGTAAATTTAACAGTTTTAGAAAAAGGCTTAAAAAAGCACCATTAAAAAAAAAAAATTATAATAAATTATATTTCCTCACGCAAAGCTATTATTTGGATTCAGATGACTTAAAATACAGTGCACATTGTCATATTGACTATTCTGTGATGCTATTATGATGCTTTTGAGTCTTTTTTTTTTTTTTGTCCTCATTCATTATAATTGTATTCAAATTATATGCAAGTGTATGCATTTGAGTACAAATCCTCAACATACACCTTTTGTATTCCATGAAAAGAAGAAAATCATACAGATTTAGAACAACGTGGTGGTGAATAAATGCTGACTGCAATAGAAATCTTACTGAATGTTATACTGATCAAAACTGTAGAATAATCAAGAGATTTTATGTTTTTGAAGGAAGTCTCTTATGCTCACCAAGGCTGTATTTAAGTAATCAAATATATAGTAAAAAATAAAATTGTGAAATATTAAAAGAACTGTTTTCTATTTAAATATATTGTAAAATGTAATTTATTCCTGTGGTTCAAAGATGACAATTTCCACAAAAAAAAAAAAAAAAATAAGCAGCACAACTGTTTTTAACTTTGATAATAATCATAATCAAAATGTTTTTTAAGCAACAAAATATATATATTTGAATATTTTCTGAATGATGATAAAAATGATGATAAAATTCAGCTTTGCATCACAGGGATTGATTAAATTTTACAATATATTCAAATGGAAAACCACTATCATAAATTGTAATAATATTTCACTGTTTTACTGTACTTTGATCGAATAAATGCAGCCTTGGTCAGCAAAAGAGAGATTTGTCAACGTGTCAGTAGCGGGAAAGAAAAAACACAACGTGTAGATTTGCATGTGGACCCGAGAGACCACAGGCGATCAACACTTTAATGTCATTGTGCAACACAATTAATTCCATTTTCTGAGCTATTAGTTTTAGATTGCTTATCAAACTGCTCGTTCAGATCGTTTCCCTCTGCGCTGCATCAAGGGTCAGGCCTCAGCCGAACGCCTTTCCCGCAGTGAAGATAGAGAGAGAGACAGCGAGCATACGCCTAGGGATTAAGAGAAATGCTAAAGGAAGAAGGCGCTGGTAATAAAGGACGGGCTAAAGAGGCAGAAGGGAATCCGAGTTCTCCCGCCACGGCGTCCCTTTGTCGGAGGGAGAATGCTGTGTGTGTAGGGCCTGTCTGCTGCGGCAGTAAGGAAACTTGGACCGCCTGCTATTAGAATCGCTGGCCATCATGTGTCCCAGCATGCAGCATGGCATACTAATGACTCAGACAGGACCGTCTGACGCTGTGAGATGAGCGCACTGAATGAATGAAGGTGCTTTCGGGGTGAAGCTGGTGTTATCTGAAAGGGAATATTAGCAGAAACACGGACATCTGCTTAGAAATCTCAAATATTTGATAGAGAGTACACAGGCTGCGTTTGAAATGGAAATAGCACGCTGCTTGTTCTGCACTATGTGTAAGCCTACTGAATGTTATTTTTAGTAGTGCTTGCAAAGAGAGGTGTGCATTGCTGGATAGTGACTGATTACATGTAATCTGGATTACGTTATCAGATCAGAATCAAGTACTAATTAGAGTATATTACATTTTAAATTTGCTAATAATCAAATTACAGATTGTATTCACACTCTCAGAAATAAAGGTACAAAAGCTGTCACTGGGGTGGTACCTTTTCAAAAGGTACATGTTTGTATCTAAAGGGTCCATTTTGGTACCTTAAAGGTACATATTAGTACTTAAAGTGTACATATTTGAACCTAATAGGTACAAAAGTGTACCTTTTGAAAAGGTACTGCCCCAGGGACAGCTTTTGAACCTTTATTTCTGAGAGTGCACAATGGCAGTAAATTATTCATAAAATGTATTTACTCAGCCTTTTTTTTCTCTCTTTTAAATTTTCCTTTCTAAAAATCCTATGATCCTAGTGATCTTCAGTAACCGTTAATTCTGGAAGTCAAAAACATTTCAGACCTGGAAGACTTTGGGCATGTAATGTCACTGCTGTTTTCATGTTTATTAATGTTTGTCACGTAATGCAGGGATTTCCAAATGTTTTTGTGTCAGCCAAACACCTTTAAATAAAATATTTGCTGGAAATATCTCTGAGGAAGTTAATATTTCAACTAATTTAACAGCACAATCACATGTTTACGGGTCTCTAATGTTGGTTAATGGTTGCATTGTGTAATTAGAGAGTGGCCAATGGTATTTGAAGAGATGCACACAGCTGAAGTAGCTTTTCTAACATTTATCATTTGCAATGCTGAAAAGATGAACGTGGCAGCCTAATAGGGGCATGCAGCATCAGAGAGAGAAAGTAATTACTGAAAATCTTTGAATTAATCAATTCATTTTTCATGAGACATTTTCCAACAAAAACCAATTAAACTATCCAAAAATGCCTCACTATTGTCATGAATGGGCCTTTTTGAGTTTCAGTTTTTTATGGTTTTAGTTTTAGTTTTCGTTAGCGATAACAACCCTGATATTATACATCAAATGTTTTCCAGCAACAATATCCATTGCCATGATATAAGCTTGTAGTCATATCACTCCTAGTAGTAAGCAGTAGGATTCAATCCAAACATAACCTTTATTTGTTGTGCGTTCAGCTCTCAAATAGAAATGCAATAGAAAGCATAGCGGATATGCTCTCCAAAGCTGTGTTTTGTGAAGACGAGGAGTTTCTAAGGCGTGCGATCCTGTGCATCAACTGCACTTAGCTCTTAACACAGAGCGCTGGCAGGAGCCCAGACGCAAACCGCTATGAGTCACATCTTTAAAAGCTCCGACCGCAGCAGCCAAACGTAAAAGCTCCCAATATTTGTGATTAAACCGGGATGGACAACGGGTCGGCGAAGCCAAAAAGCCTTTTATTTTTAAAATATTCATCACTCCCAAGCATCTTTAATCCTGTTTTCAGAAGGAAAGGGAGCAGAAGGGTGTTTGTGAAGGAAACAACACCACAGTCAAACACTTTAGTGGGAATGTGATCAGAAATGCTGTTTTATACACGTCTCTTTTGTTGGCTGTTGTTACCTTTGCTCTTTAAAAAGGAAAGGGAACGGTTAAGCTTTAATCCCATTTACATTTATAGATAATTGATTGCTTAGCTGGATACCGAATGATCGCTCGAGCAGTCCATTAAACAGAGAAATAGGATTGACAAGGCTGTACAAATGGGGTTTGTATCCAGCAAAGGTCGATGATCGCTAACTCTGAGTCCTCGTTCCCAGATGAATGTGACTCCGCTGCATGAAGATGAATCTAACCTTGTGGATTTCACCGATCTGCACCTATGTAAACAATCAGATGCGATTAGATGCATACGAACGCGGTAACATTCAAAACGCATGCGAACGCCCTGGAGAACACAGTGAAAAACACTTTTGTTAAATTGCCAGAATGCGGTCGTAATTGAGGCGCGTGAAAGGAACGTGCAAAACAAGGAAATGAGCAAGAGGTTACGAGTTTGAAATGCTGCTTGAAGTCTAGAGCCGTCCTCTCTCAACACGGTTGTAAACATGCAAAAAGTGACAATTTGTTCAACACAATAGAGCCATACACCCATTTAAATGCTTCTAAGACAACATTTTCACTTCTTTATTTCCATCTAAGTAATTAGGCAAACTGAGCCTTGAAGTCGTTCTACAGGCCCTTTTATGTGGACCCCCTACTTAGCAGATTTACATAATCGTTTTCTTCATTGACAGTATACAGTGGCCCTGAAAGGTATTTGGACACGTAAGTTACACTAAAAAATGTATGACTGTCATTGAATTAGATACAAAGAAAAAAATAAACAAAATAAACCAAACATTAAACCAATTGGCATTTATTTTAAAGATAGAGTAGCACAAGCACATTTTCTATATAGAAAGTTTTATATATAGTATAATGTTGATTCACACATATTAAAGATACATATATTTTACTTAATATTATCATATTTATTAACCATTAAATATTACATAATATTTAATAATAGTAACGTAATAAAAAGCAATATTATTCAAGAACAATATATATATATATATAGTATTTTTAGTTGTACTATAAAATATTATAATATTAATATTATAACATAAAAATATGATGCCATCAGACATCATTAAAATAAAATTGTATAATATATATATATATATATATATATATATATAATATTATTAAATGTAATAAAAATAATAATAACAACAACAGCAACAATAATAATATTAATCTTAAACAAAATATATATCTTGTATTTTACATAGTGTTAATAAAGAGTGCGGGACTTTTTCTTTGTTTGTTTGTTTTGTTTTGTTTTGTTTTAATTCACTGTGGCCTACGCACCTGCCCACAACCATCCAGGTGTTTGCAAGGTTTTTTTTTTTAAATGATAAAACAATAAATCAGGTAAAAATTACAACAAAAAGCATTGAGTGACTCTGTTTGTTTGCAGTTAGGGAAACAAGTGGATAGTTAATGTGATTTTGTGCACCTGTGCTTCCTCTGACTTCACACATCCACCAGAAATCACCAAAACACCAGCTGATTCAAGACAATGAGCAAAAAGTTAGTGAAGAGGCTTTAACAAATACGTCTTGCCTTCATTTTGAACAATTGATCTATTCTTCTGTCATTTAAAACTTCAATATATTTATGTGAAATCCTGCTTTTGAAGCCTCATGCCCTTCCATTGGAGCACGACATCTTGTAGACACTTCATGCCCCCATTTTAATATTTTAAGCAAATATCATTTATTTAAAAATGACCTGACAACACACCCACAATGTCTGTCTGCCTTCACACTAATGCACTGCATTCATTTTTAAGTGTTTAAACACTTTTTGGGCCCGCTCCACTTACAAATGCCATATGCTGTATGAATCAGGATGGGAAACGGAAACAAACACACAAACGGAGTGCCATTACAGACACACACACTCCTCTGCCCGCTTCCTAAAGTCAATTTCATAAACATATCTCAGTGGCCGTCATTGCAACTGGGCGGCAGGGCCGTATTTAATCTGACAAGCGTTCGTCGTAAATCGATCTGTCTTCTGTTGGGTAATGCAGTACAATCCAATTGCGGGCTGATGGAACATGCAGCATGTCTCTGGACGCTGCGTCTTGGTTCTGCAGTGTTTGCATGGTTTTGCGTCCGCGAGTTTAACGCAATCGGTTTAGACTAGAGAGTTCACAGATGGCCGTGGTGCTGCTAATCAATCGCAGCAGATTGCGTTTCAGTTCTCTTAGCTCTGGAAAGACGCTCCTCTGTCTTTCTTAATCACTCAGAGGAACCTGTTCCTGTGATGTCCTTTGAGGCATTTAAAGGTGTAATTGACAAAAGCATTATATCAGTCCCTGTTCACATTAGCGTGTTTGTCATTAGCTTGTTGCACATTAGATATGCCGCCCCAGTCATTGCATTGCAGGATGCATTTATCCTTAGTTTTTTTTTCAGAATTGAGTTTATGTGTAATGATTCTTTTAGCTAATCCAGTGAAATTACTTTGCAATATATATATATATTTGCAATCAGTTATTGGAAAATTAGTTTTTATAAATTTTAATAATGTCTGAATAAAGTCATGCTTATGGCATCATTTTTGTTATAATATTAATATTATAGTATTTTATAGTATTTAACTAATAATAATAATAATAATAATTACAATTGTCTAAATGAACAATAATGAATAATGTAATAAATAATTTTTATTTTATTTCTTTACATATTTTATTTTTACATTTTCTGTTTTCATTTTAATTTTAGTTAAAGTTTTAGTAAATTTGTTGTGATTTTGTCATTTTTATTAGTTGTATTTTTTAATATGTCTAGGCCTATATAACTTTTATAAAGTTTTTTTTTTTTCAGTTTATTTTATTTTATTCTTTTTAGTCTCTTTACTACTTTAACATAAGCTAAATGAAAATGATAAATATTGCATTGGCAAAATTGTGAAATATTTTTACAATTTAAAATAACTTTTTTTCTATTTGAGTATATTTTCAAATGTAATTTATTCCTGTAATAAAGTGCAGAATTGTCAGCATCATTACTCCAGCCTTCACTGTCACATGATCCTCATGATGAGCTTTTGAAATTGCTTTTTTTATATATATATATATATGGTAACACTTTACAATAAGGTTCATTAGTTAACTACATTAGTTAACATTAACTAATAATAAACTGCACTTATACAGCGTTTATTAATCTTTGTTAATATTAATTTCAACATTTACTAATACATTATTAAAATCTTGTTAACATTAGTTAATGCACTGTGAACTAACATGAACTAACAATGAACATCTGTATTTTTATTAACTAATGTTAGCGAAGATTAGTAAATACAGTAACAAATGTATTGCTCATGGTTAGTTCATGTTAGTTAATACATTAACTAATGTTTAACTAATGAACCTTATTGTAAAGTGTTATCATATATATATATATATATATATATATATATATATATATTCAAATAGAAAACAGTCCTTTTAAACATAAATTTAAATGTACTGTATTTTTGAACAAATAAATGCAACCTTGGCAAACATGAGAGACTTCTTTCAAAACATTCTAAAAAAAAATTAAAAATTACAAATCTTAATTATTCCAAATATTTTTATGTTTTTAATAAGTGTTTGCAAATGATAAAACCTGTTCCTGTGATGTAATTTAAGGCAATAAACGGTGTAACTGACAATACCCATTATATCAGCACGTGTGTCATTAGCATGATGTGCATTAGATATGCTGCACCAGTCATTGCATTGCAGGTTGCGTTTATCTCCATAATGTTTTCAGCTATTTTCTTTCAGAACGGAGTTCATTTGTTCCTAATATACTAATGCTAAGCATCAACCTGTGCAGTTAGATGTTCACAACCTTACCTGCTTATCTCACACATTATTGCACATTATTGCTGGGTGTACTTCCTTTAAAACAGTCAGGAGCTAATATTACTTAATTAGCACATAATTATATACAATTCAAAGCAGCGGTGAGGCAGAGGTTGGGACGATGGAAGCCAAACGCACAGTATCAGCAAAATGGCTATAATGCAATAAGTGGTCTCCACTTAATGGAGTCAAGCCCTCCATTTAAGAGAATAAAAGCAGTGGTATGTAAGCGCTTTCTCTCTGGAGCCCGGGACTGCATATAAATCAGCTCAGAGCGGCCTGCCAACCGCTGCCATGTTTAAATGCTGCTTATGAAGATGTGTGCATCACAGACGTATGTTTGTGGCGTGTTTTCTGTGCTTTAAATGTCAAACGTACTGCAGTTCGGCCCGCTATCCTTGATTTCCCAGCAACAACACACACACACACACACACACACACACACACACACACACACATACACTCAGGGAAGTATGGAAACAGTCTGCCAAATCCTCAGCAATGACTTTTATATAATTTGCAGTACACTTTTGTTTTGCTTTACTTGGTAACACCTACCAATTGGTTTATTCTGATATGATTATAATGTGTTCTCACAATATTAATATCTTAAATAGATTTAATAATTAGAATAATAATAATAATAATTAATTAATTATTATTTTATAATTCTTCTTCTTCTTGTATATATATATATATATATATTTTTTTTTTTTTTTTTGGGGGGTCAATTTAATGGTGTCTAAATGTAAGAATGATTATTCCATCTTTTTTATATTAATATTATAGCATTTTATAGTACTTTCCTACTACTACTTATTATTATTATTATTATTATTATTATATAATTATAATTTTTAATAAACATGAATAATATAATTAAAATAATAATTTAATAAAACTGAATTTAAAAATATGAGTGATTATTATTATTATCATATACTATATATATATATATATAATTATATATACTTTTTTCTATCTTTTTCTTTCTTTTTTTGAGTATGATTCAAGTGATTCAACATGCCCACATTATACAGCAACAAAAGTTTAATTCTTTAATTTTCGGGTATTGTTAATTATTTTATTTTTTAATTTTTAATTATTATTTTTAGGATAATAAATACGATATTATGTGTTATTTTATCTTGCTTGCATTTTATATTTTATTTGTATGATTTTTTATTTATAATTTTAAAAAAAAGTTCATATTTTTTTTTAGTATATTTAAAAATTTATTTAGAAATAAACTTTGTAGCACAGATACCGAACAGTATTGAAACAACATTGAACTGAATTAAGCTGAATTATGACACTACTGTCCTCTGTAGAGCTGCTTTGCAGCTGGAATTCTTTTTATTACAGAAAATTAAAACATGAACTTTTTTTTGTTTTATTTTTGTTTTTTTCTGTTTAATTTGAAGCTGCTGAAACAATCTGTATAAATTTGATGACTTGAATATAGCGCACTAGTCATATGGGCTGGTTTGTTTTTGTTTTACAAAACATCTCCTTTTGTTTTCCACTAATTTTCATTAAGGGCGCACCGTCCCTTTAAAATAACAAGCTCACATTTTCAGCCGCTGTTTTGTGCTGGAGTAGGCGTATCATTTTCATTCAGTGTTTTTATTGCAGTCGTCTGATAAAAAGCATGTTTGACGTGTTACAATACCTCTTCGCGCATGTTCCTTGGTGAGCCCTGGTTACCCTAATGATGAACTCTAAATGATGTTATCACATTCTACATTCCAAAGGTACTAATTACAGCCAAATTAAACTCAAAGGAGTAATTAGGGCTTCTTTTGTGAAGGTTGTTGGAAGGAAAAAATCAGAATGTGAATGTGATGTTAATTACTGAAACCGTAACACCCTTTCAGTGAGATCTTCTGATCTTGATGCCATGTCTAATATTATTAGCATTCCCCACCGTCTTCCACCTGGCAGATGCATTTCCTGTTATTTGCGAATGCTGGTTGTACTGGCACCGTAGAGGAGAGCGAGCGGGTGGCCGGCTTGCCAATCTCATTCCATTTGCTGTGTGTTAAACTTTTGATTGGCCTGTTGCTGCAAATGGAGAATGTATTTATGGGGTTGATTGCAGAGCTCATGGGCCTCTTACGAGAGAGGGGAACTCATTTGCACTCCACTGAAAATACATTTCACACACTTTAGATAGGTTTTATCCATGCACGCTGCACACACTTGGACACTGACACATTTTAAAGTTGCATTTACACTAAGGCAGAGATCCATATCCGTTTTTCCTGTCGATATACTTTCTTTCAAGACATGACTGTGTTTTTACATGAATACACCACCAAATGGCCAAGATAGTAATAATAATAGACTTAGACTTTAATTAGACTTTTTGAATCCTTTTAAATATTGATGAGAACAGAAATTACTGTGGACTTATTATTATTATTATTATTATTGTCATCATCATTATTATTATTAAGCTGATTTTCCAATGTAGAAATGTGTATTATTATACATAATTATATATATGTATAATTATATATATATATATATATATATATATATAGACACACACACACACACTAAAATAATAAATATGTATAATAAAAATGCAAAATGAATATTTCATAATTCTACAAAACATTATTGTTATTTATTATGCACGTGTATATATGTGTGTGTGTGTGTGTGTGTGTGTGTGTGTGTGTAACAACTAACAATTTCTAACATATATATATATATATATATAATAAAACAAATAATTTATGAAAAAACATTTGGCAAAATGTTTGCAAAGAAGAATGCCTAATGAAATAATACATTAACAATCTGCAACACCACACACACAATATACAGCTGTCATCCTTGATCCTACAGCAAATCACTTTCTGAAATCCAGCATTAATGCTAACCATGTTCCTCTCTGTGTTTTCTTTCTCACAGGCCCCTCAACAGATGGGCACATTGGCGTTCTACAGGTACGAGCAGCCCATCGTGGACTACTGCCAGGCTCACCAGCCCCTGCACATGAACAGGGGCTTTGAGCCCCCGTCCCAGGCCCTGGAGGGGCTGGGGGCACGAGAACGCTGTGCCGTCCCATCCGCTGGCCTCCTTCCTTCCGTGCCTGCAGCCCCTCTGTCAGATATCCGCACCCTACCGCAGTGAGCCGGAGATGGACTCGTCCCCGTCCACGAATGTCCCCGGGGGCGTACGCTCTACCCCCAACATGAACCCATCGCCAGACCGAATCACAGATATATGGGACAGCGTGATGGACTACAGACTCTCAGGAGAGGACTCTGTCTTTGTCGTGAAGTGGGTTAAACACTCTCTGGTTTGTCATTCGCAAGAATCATCATTGTAGTGTACGTTCGATGTTTTTGGAATAATCAAACAGGATGTTTTTGGGGGGCAAAAAAAGCATCTGATTCTGGTATTTCGGGGTTTTTGTGAGCTCAACCCTCTAAATGTTTCAAAAGCATCATGCTAACGTCTCAAATGGGAAATAAATATCAAGTTTTAATGACTCAACAGCACGCATACTCACAAGATCGGTGTTCTCCCGTAGCCAGAAGTAATTAAACGTAAACCAGCGCCCCTTAAATGGATTCGAGGAATTTCTGAGCATAAAAATCTCTTTCATCTCTTTCTAATAAGGCCTTTCAGAAGGACTCCTGCCCCGTGAAGTCAGCGATAATTGCTTTATATGAAATTGCCCAAATTTAATTCCTCAAGGTGAGCTGGCGAATTTGAATTGTAAATGATAATATGACCCTCACTTCACGGCTTCTCTATTGTGAATCTTTAAAATGAGTCTTGATCGTTCGGTATTACAATGAAAGAACCTATCATGCCATGCCAGTTTTACTCTGAAAATCACTGACAGCTGTGACATCATTTATCAGTGCTGTTTTACACCGACCGTGGAAAATGTCTGATACAATCGGTGAGGTTTTCATATTGAGTTTCTTTTCAGTTTTCGGATGTTAACACCTGGGTCATTCCTGTTAGGCTTTGTTGAACTATTAAAAATACATATGAATATGTTAAATTTCATAAAGTACTTCTATAAAATGGTTGACATCAGACACTTAAACTTAATTATAACACGATTATTGCAAGATTATGGTGAGAAACTGTATGTGAGGAGATTTTTTTTTTCTTTCAAACTGTTGATATTACACTGTTTTTGTGATTCAATCAAGCAGGATGTTGTCTCCCCAAAAAAATGATGTCACTTCCTGGAGGATGATGACAAAAATTTTACACACAAATAACAGTATGGAAAGCAAGGACACATTTAACATTTTTCGAGGACATGAAAATGTCCAGCATAGCAGGAATGACCCACATTCATTCTTGAAGCCTATTGGCCGTATCCTATATTAGGGTCACTATAAGTCCTCTTTTTTATTTCTAAATTGCCTTAAATGTCCAGGTTTGGGCTTTAATTGCTTTTGTTTTCATACTTGCTGAAGGTAATGAGCAGTTTGACCAATAGCGTGCAGGCATTGTACATAATCGACCAATCGTGGTGTGTGAGAGGCAGGATCTACAGAGAACAGTAAAAGCAATGCAAATGCGTGTCCATATAATTTATGAGGACTGTAGAGAGCACGTCAACATGAAAACAAAGCCAAAACCAGCACATTTTAGGCAATTTAGAAATCCTGGATGGAAAAAGAGGACATATGGTCACCCTACCTTTTTATACCCATTAAGAAAGTGGATGTATGTTGTGGTGTACTACGTTAGTACCATAAACTGTACTATCATCATCATCTTGCACCTCTGTCCCGGTATCATCGTCTATTGGACATCGTGCCATATTTCGGAGATTCTCGGATGCTCCATTAAATGACATGGAAATGGATTCCTTTTCTGTTTTGCCACAACTCACATTCCAGCTGGAACTGTACAAATAAAGACAGTGGGAGTGACTTAGAGACACTATAAAGTGAAAGACTTCCCAGACTGGACTACCTGTCTTGTACATATTATGTAAATTAAAACAAGGATGTCTTTGCTTCTACAGAAACACAATCTTGTTACCTAGAAGAGGAGCCTTATCTTTAATCCAGGAGGAAGCATACGTGCATTGGATGTGTGCTTGTGTGTGTGTGTGTGTGTGTGTCAGTGTGAGAGAGTGAGAGAGTGTGTGTGTGTTAGTGTGGATGCATGAAAGTGCGAATGGAAAAAGACAGAGAAGATGGCTGTGTTAGAATATTAGCCTGCTGTTTGAAAATAACTTTGATTTCAAGAAAATTTACTTTCCTTTGCGATTTTACATAATTGCAACATATGTTCGATGCATCTGTCAGGTGGGACGGTGCGTCAAACACCTGTCCTCCAATAATGATTACAGTGATTTTCCAACCAAATGTTTTTATACAAGTATTTATGTGAGGGGGAAAAAAAGATGATAACCAGTATATACTTTTACGTTTTACGTTCTTCTGACCCCTTCAATGCAATACTTGCGTCTGTGGAGCGGAATGATGCCAAGATTGTGATGATTATTTTAAGCATTTGACTGTGTTTCCCTGTATCTTAGCAATGAGGTCAAAATATTTCATTTTGTCTATTCAACAGTTATAAAGCGTAAATTTGTTTTTTTTAATACGTCTGACTGTGTCTTATTTTCTATTGAGCTAGTACCATGTACAACATGCCAACATGCTATTATGTAGAAGACTTGGTGGCTGTTTACAAACTGTTTACATGTCTACATGTTGTTGTTGTTTTTTAGCATCTGACACCGCGAGCACCATATTTTAAAATGCCACAGCAAGTTCGAAGAGAAACTTACTTAGTGTGTAAAATATCCATTTGGAAGTTATATTCCACTTTAAAATATTCCACTGTGGAAGTTAATGGGAACCAAAACTGTTTGGTTACCAATTATTCTTCAAAATATCTTTGTTCTTTTTCAACAGAAAAGTCATCATTTAAATTTTTAGGTGAACAATCCCTTTAATGTGTCTATTGTGCACCATCTGGCTGTTTTTAATACTACACCTCCAATATGAACAGCCCCTTACATTTCATTCAGTCCAATTTAGATATTTTCATTCATTCACTCATTCCACAAAGAAAAGGAAGAAAAAATACAACTAGCAAATGAATACAGCAAGCTAAAAATGCACCAATCCAGAACATTAAGGATCTTAAAGAAGCAGAAGTACGCTCCAGTAAAGTTAAAAGCACAAACGGCATGTCGGTGATGAATGGTTATGTATTCTTCCTTGTTCAGTATGCCGTTTCATCTATTACAGTTCATTATAGTGTGTGCATCCATCAAAACCTTCGGCTTTGTACTGTCAGTTTGATCACCTTCAATCACGGACGCTTGTACTCGCTCAATTTGACATTTGGGCTCTCACCCTGACACTTCAAATTCTCAAATTCTTCGCCCATTAAGTTTTATTCCTGAGGGAAACAGTCGTCAATGGTGCAAAGCAGCCATAAGCGGAGAGGAGAGGACAGGACAGAAAAGAGCCCATGTTGTAAAGATGCTAAAGGCCTTTAGAGCAGCACGAACAAATATATTTTGTATAGGCAGTAAGCGGCTCGTCCCTGTTGACTATTAGATTTCAATTTGCCTCTGCTTTATTCACAGGACCTAGTTTTGAAGAGAATGTGGACAAAAGTTCCTGAATCCTGGCGCAGCAGAAATTGCTTCATCGGCGTCTTTCTCAGGCATTTGGACAAACAATCGCATTGTTAGAATCGTGCCGAACAGAGTTTCTTTCCTCCACCGACTCGCAGCATCTCACTGGTGTCACTTAGTTGTGGAAACAGTTTATGACATCACAAAATTGACTCGTAAATATTCATATTAGATTATGCACATAATTTCAGTAATTATTTTTGAATAATTTTCATACATATATTGTTTTGTGTCATATTTAATTTGATAACTTCCATCCTGATCACTTTTGACTAACAAAATCTATATTTACAAGCTTGGATTTCTTGTATTCTCCAAATAGCCTACACATGTTTAACGTTAACACTAATTAGGCTACATGAAATAATGACAAAATAACCTTTTTTCACAGCTATTATTATTATTATTATCATCATTATTATTTATGTGTGGCATTTGCATACATAGTAAAGTTTGTACACTAATTCTATCCTGGGAAAATGGGGAAAATAAAGTAAAATAATAAAATTAAATACATTAATACATACTTACTCAATAACTGTAAATAGAAACTATAGGAAGAAACCAGGCTATTTTTTTAAGAGTCCAGGCAAAATCAGTTCAATAAACACAATATAGAATACAAACATTTTATATAATTTAATAAAATGCTATTATATAATGGTGTCTTTTATGAACTTTCTTAAACATTTAAATCCTTTTCATGAAAACTCATATGTCATGGTGTTTGCAGAATGATCCGTTATTCTCCATCTCATGAAAAGACAGAGACTAATTCAAGAGTCTGTATCTCTGCAAAAACATGACTGCTGTGCCACAGTGAATTCTTGTGATGTATAAGGAAATACGGATAGAAGAAGAGAACATTCAGTTTAAGACTTTAGCAAAACTCAGATAAAACTTACACTAGCAGACCAGAGGTCTCAAAGTATTGGAGTAAATGTAACTAATTACTGTACTTGAGTATCTTTTCAGATACTTTGTAGTTGTACTGAGTATCAAAGATATTAACAACTTTTACTCTTTACTCCACTACATTTGAAATGAGTGTTGCAGTTACACATTACATTGTGCATGGCACCTAGCTTTTATGCAGCAGTTTATTTCTGCTACA
The DNA here is from genome assembly GCF_012432095.1 of Onychostoma macrolepis. Lineage (NCBI taxonomy): Eukaryota > Metazoa > Chordata > Actinopteri > Cypriniformes > Cyprinidae > Onychostoma > Onychostoma macrolepis. The sequence goes on from NC_081162.1 coordinate 25,672,970, forward strand.
AAAGATGTGATATGCCAACTACAGGGCACTTAAAGTAGTATATCTTGTGCGTTTTGCCTTTACTCACCCAAACTTGTCAACAAAACTACTTTACATGAATGCAAGTTCCTTAGCAAGTAGTTGTGAATCACAGGTGTTTTATATGACTGCAGCTGGCAATGAGGCCGAAACCACCACATCCAGTGCGAGAAGACTTTGACTTTAAAAAAAAAAAATAATAATATATATATATATATATATATATATATATATATATATATATATATAGCTTTAAGCAACTGAATTACCTTTAAATATCAGATTCAGATGGTACACTAACTTCTAACAAGGCGAATGGCTACTGTTTCTTCCCCAAACGTGTGTTCGGTGAGAATGAAAGTTTGGTGAGCGGGTACGAAATCGTGCAAAAATGGCGGATTGCTTTACAGCAGCAACAAATGTATGTGCAGAGCTATCGTCATGACAGTGGATTACACTCGCTTAACTGTAACTGTAACACGCGCGATGTGCGTGGGCGTGATCAGACGGGAAAGACAGGTGTTGTGCCCAATGCTGACCCCCGCCGGATTATTACCCCCCTAGTATTGGTAGGTTTAGGGTTAGGTGTGGGGGAGGGGTTAGGATTAGGATTAGGCAATCAGATAGCGATTTCAACGAGAGGGGGTAGTAATCGGGGGTAGGCAGGGGTCGACAATGGGCACAACACTGGACCTTGCGTTGGTTTCATAGGGATTATTTTATCAGAGAATATTTGTTTTCGACATGACTCACTTAATTTAATAATAGACACTTCAAGCTTTCTTTAGATATACTGTACTGTATTTCCCATGTCATTTTCGTTCATTCTAGTGACTCATTTCAGGAAAATATTCACGGAGACTGAGAACTGAACTTAAATGATTTTAGCAAATGGCTGTAATATAACAAAGAGTGAAAAATTTAAGGGGGTCTGAATACTTTCCATACCCACTATATATATATATAAGGAGTGCTCCAAATCGCAGCTAGTAGTGGTAACACACGACTACGCTGTGAAGGACTGAAATCCTGCAGTGCCCGCAAGCTCCCCCTGCTCAAGAAAGCACATGTACAGACCCGTCTGAAGTTTGCCAATGATTCAGAGGAGAACTGGGTGAAAGTGTTGTGGTCAGATGAGACCAAAATCCAGCTCTTTGGCAATAACTCAACTCACCGTGTTTGGAGGAGGAGGAATGCTGCCTATGACCCCAAGAACACCATCCCCACCGTCTATCGTGGAGGTGGAAACATTATGCTTTGGGGGTGTTTTTCTGCTAAGGGGACAGGACAACTGCACCGCATCAAAGGGACGATGGACGGGGCGATGTACCGTCAGGGCCAGGGCATTGAAGCCAGCCAGAGCATTGAAAATGGGTCGTGGATGGGTATTCCAGCATGACAATGACCCAAAACACACGGCCAAGGCAACTAGTGGCTCAAGAAGAAGCACATAAAGGTCCTGGAGTGGCCGAGCCAGTCTCCAGACCTTAATCCCATAGAAAATCTGTGGAGGGAGCTGAAGGTTCGAGTTGCCAAACGTCAGCCTCGAAACCTTAATGACTTGGAGAGGATCTGCAAAGAGGAGTGGGACAAAATCCCTCCTGAGATGTGTGCAAACCTGGTGGCCAACTACAAGAAATGTCTGACCTCTGTGATTGCCAACAAGGGTTTTGCCATCACTAAGTACTAAGTCATGTTTTGCTAAGGGTTCAAATACTTTTTCTTTTTTTTCATTCATTCAAATCCAAATCAATTTATAACTTTTTTGTTGTTGTTGTTGTTATTATGTCTCTCACTGTTCAAATAAACTACCATTAAAATTATAGACTGGTCATTATTTTGTCTGTGTGCAAACGTATAAAATCAGCAGGGGATCTTTTTTTTTTTTTTTTTCCACTGTATATCTATCTATCTATCTAGACGTATAGATGTAGATATAGATCTAGCCTAAATGAAAATGTATTTTATTGTACCTGAGATACATTTTTAATTATATTTTGGTATACAAAACTTTGAAACTAAATATATTTTCACTTTCAAAAATATATTTCTTTGAGCTGCACCGTTTAGCATGTATTTTTTTTAAAAATTATGTTCAATTTCTCTGTTCTTTTAACCCTTCACATGATATTAAACAGGGGGGAAAAAATCAAGGCTTTCTCTTTTCTGAATTTATTCACTAGGATTTTTTCCCCCACTGTTCCTACTTGCATTATGCATGAACACCAGTTTGCTGTCACGGTGCACACAGCAGGGAGGAACGACGAACACGCAGACGAAGAGTAACTTCAAAATAATAGTCTTTAATGGTGACATCAGGACAGGGCAAGACAAGGCAAGGCAAGGTTCACACAAACAGTAACACCGGTGAATAACGAGTAGACCAGACCAAAACTAACTAAACAGGCAGGAACTAAATACACATGACAATTACTGATAATAACTAAAACACAGCTGGACAACACTTAACTAATAATCACACTAAACAAGGACAGGAACATGACCAAATATGGACACAAGAGGCGGGAACACATGACACACACGACAGAGGACTGACATTTGCATTGCTCTCACACAAGTATACTCAAACAATAAAAGTTTTTTTTTTTTTTAACACTGATCATAATTGAAACACTCTTATCTTATGGTGCTTTCATCTTCCCATAAATATGTTGATTGATGTCATAGATATCACCTTAAATAACTGCTGCATTTCATGTTTATCATTTCTTGATTTAGACCCATTGCACCGTGCAAAACAAAAAGCAAGAGTAATTATTCAGTATGAAAGCTAGCGATAGAAACCCTGAGACTTTCATCTGAATTCAACACTCTCTGTAATGCTTCGGTATCGGTGGAGATGATCACAAGCCGAATGGAGCTGATACAATAGTCAAGGCTTTTAACACAGCTGAAGTTTTGTCCCTGATGACTCCAAAACCACATTGCATTTTTACAAAATTAGGCCTTTCTTTCATTACAGCCTGGTGCACCTGTTTAGAAGTGAGTTCGTTTGTAAAATGTCCTCGTAACTACATTACAAAGCAATGTTTCATGCCAGATATTGGCATAGTGAAAACTCGGGCATATTTGATCCCTTTGAATATCATTTCAGAATATATTAAGTGTTATTTTAGTACAATTGAGACAATAAAACATATTATTTATTATATTAACATATTATATTATTTTAGTTCTTAAAGTTAAATTAAAAAAATGAAGGGGGAAAAAAGATACCTTTGCAACTAGCTGAAATTAAACAATACATTATTTTTTATATTTTGTTTTATTTCAGTTAATGTTTCATTTCAAGTAATGATTTTTTTTTTTTTTTTTTTTTTTTTAAGTAACAATAACCCTGGTTTACGCATGACATATATTCAAGTATAAGTTTTTTAAGTAATTTTATTTGGGTTTTGTGTTGTTCTTAACACAAACTTATACTTTAAAAAAGGTAATTTGAACCATTTTTATGTTTCTTTTATTGTGTTTAAAATGTCTTTGAACAGAAAAAATAAAGAAAATCTATATAAACATGGTTCAGAATTTCTTTTTTTTTGTGTGTTTCACAGAAAAAAATACCAACATGTGGTTTAGAACGGAACGAGGTGAGTAAATAATGACTGAATTTTCCTTTTTTTGGGTGAACTATTCCCTTAACTTGTTAAAGTAGGATCAAAACTTCCTTTATCCTGCATAAGTTCTGCTGTTCTCATCACATCCAAATTAAGCCTCAGCTGTTTTCCTTTGAGTTCTGAAATTTAATGGGCACAGCTTTTTCACAAGATGCTTTACTGGCTTTTCAGCTTCATTGACTACATTTGCCATAAACGCAATAAGAAATAGTTTCATTCAGCGCCTTGGAACATTCTCCTTTTTACAATCAGTCAAGGTAATTATATGAAAAACTTAAATTGGAAAGCTCAAATGATATAAATGAAGACGAGAGACTTTCCGCTACACACTCGTGGCAGACACGTTCTATCATGTAATTGTGAGGGGAAAGCTATTTGAGTCTATATTATGCATATTACAAGATATTACGAGATATGAATGCAGCAGATCTAATTTGCAGGCTAACTTGTTTCCAGGCCCTTGCCGTGAGATGAATTGGACTTGGGTTGAAGTTGATTCCCTTCCACATGGTGTCAAACATTGTCTGTTTCTCCAGTCGCACTATTAAACATTTAAAGTGTTTATATATGGAACAATTAGGCCATACTGATGCTATTCATCTAATCGGATTCACATATGCACGTGTGACACATTTACTCCAGGGATGCGTGGCAAGCGTGTAATGTTATTATGAACATGTCAAAGTCACAAGGACATTTTCTAAGAATAATGCAAGGACGCTGGAGGTAAGACGGCTCAACGGACCCTGGATATTTCTTAAACAGGTTCCTCCTGGCAGAGGTTTGCCTCAGGACCGCATATGTGCCAGACAGATGGGGCAAGTGCTGCTTTGGCAACCAAAACCGGGATGTTCTGGATTACAGGTGTGTGATGTAAATTGCCAATGTACGTATATTCCAGAAAATTAAACGAGTAAATGCATTTCCAGGATAATTAGCGGAATGTAACCTGGGAACTGTTGATTAATTATTTCCTCAGCTTCATGTTGTTCCAAACCTGTGATTGACTTTCTTCTGTGGAACACAAAATGACAGATTTTCAATATCTTTTTTTCTCAGTATGACCAATTTTTTTTCATATAAATAGTGCACTGTATTTTATGTTAAACCTCATGCATCACAGTATCTAAAAGCTAAAATTGTTGGTCTATATTTCAGAATACTTGAAGTGCATGAACTACATTTTTGGTGCTTTTAGTCCTTTTTGGACTGATGCTGTAAAGAACCTTACCTTAACATTTAAAAGTTTGAGGTTGGTAAGGTTTTTGTTATGTTTCTGAAAGAACTGAAAGAAGTCTATTCCACTCACTAAAGCTGGATTTATTTGATCTAAAATTCAGTGAAATCAGTAAATTTTCTATTGGAATGTGTGTATATATATATATATATATATATATATATGATTTACAAAGCTGAATTTTCTGCATCATTACTCCAGTCTTCAGTGTCACATGATCCTTCAGAAATCATTCTGATATGCTGATTTGCTGCTCAAGATACATTTCTTATTATTGTTTATGTTGAGAACATTTTTTAAAGGTTACAAAAACATTTCTTACAACATTCAAATAACTTTATTTTTACCCAACATATAATGTTATTTGAATGTGTATATTTACTATTCTAAGAAGGTTATATGCATATATATATATATATATATATATATGCATACGGAGTTATCTGTTTTTGCAAATAAACTCTTCATATATATACATTTTATGCATGCATGTATGTATGTGTGTATATATATTGTATATTACTGTCTTTTTTTTTAATCAAATTTATTGCATCCTTGCCAAACAAAAGCAGGATTAAAAAAAAATAAATAAATCAAATTGACTCCAAATGCTTGAGTATATTGAAGATACTTGCGTGTTTGAAACTTCGTGAGAAAATGACTGATTTTTCATTCTTGGTTGAACTACCTTTATCGCAAACAGCTGTTGAGAGTTATTTAGGATGCAGCAGTTGGAGCTGATGGGTTCAGAGCTCAGTGCACATCTACAGATTGACTGATGGCTCGGATCAGCTCCGGGTGGATGGTGCTCTGTTTTTTTAGTTGGTGTACTGCAGTGGAAGTCAGCTGTCTCTTCCCCAGTCTCTTTGCTGCCTCATGGTTGGGTACAAGGTCCTGTCACAGCCAGCCACGGGGACGGGACTCCAGGCAGGGCGGCTCTGAAAGCCACTGATTTCCCCGGGGAAGCTGAAGGAAAAAAGACAGAGCAAGAATGCTTTGCCACCTCTCCGATTACTCTGCAGGGCGGCAGTCAGACAGGATGTGGACCTACAGAATGGCACCGGTCCTACTTCCATCAGCTTTATTTTTAAACTCGTCTGAACAGGCCCTTGTCCTCTTTCAAAGGCTCCTCGTTCCATCCGAGTCACTGTCTGGATACCTTTCAGAGCCAAGGTTAGTTAGTGGACAAGTCTCATGTAACTTGTCGGCCACATTTTGCCTCCAAAAAAAAAATAAATAAATTAAGCAAAATGTTTAGGACGTGAAGCTTGAATGCAATAAGTCATGTTTTTTTTTTAAGAATCAAATCATTATTGTAGGGATTAGTATTCTAATATTAGAATTTTTCTGGTATGTTGTATATTTGACAACAATTATTTTAAGCCTAAATTATGTGTAACTTTTTATTTTTCAAACAACCATGTAGGAAGACATACCCATGTACATATTCCAGGATGACAATGTCAAGATTCATTGGGCCCAAATTGTGAATCAGTGGTTCAGTGAGCATGGGCAGTCATTTTCATGTATGAATTGGCAGCATAGAGTCCTGCTCTTAACCCTAAATGAATTAAAGTCTTTAGGATGTGCTTTACAGAGTGGTTTGACTCTCCCATTGTCAGTACAAGATAAAAAATTAATGCTACTCTTCAAAGTAAATGTGATGGTGCATAATGCTGTCGAAACAATAGCATGACAACAAATGCACAATGTAATCAAAACTAAAAGCAGTCAAATTAAATATTAGTGTTTTAAAGTATGTATGTATACATATGATGAGATATATACATGTATTATATCGCTAAATAGCATATACTACAATTATTTAAATTGCAAGAAATGTATTGTCCAGCCTTTAATATATGCTGATTTAAATCAGTTTTACAGCAGTCTAATGAGTATGTGTATACATACATGTAGTCATGAAAATGTATGACTACATGTAAGATATATACATATATAAAATCAACATATTAAGAATTTAAATTATTTAGTTAGATTTTAAAAATGTTTAAAAATATATGCTAATTTAGTCATTGATTAATAAAATGCTGTATTACAGTAATCTAATGTGTGTGTATAATGTGATCTTTTTTTAAAATGTAGTCATAAAAAAATGTATGACTACATATGAGATTTATACATAATATATTAAATATTACAGTTATTTAAATTGACAAAAAAAAAGTAGTTTCCCCTTTAAAATATGCTAATTTAAATAGTCATTGATTTTAAAAATCTGTATTACAGCAATCTAATGAGAATTATTTAGAATGGTGACAATGACACAAAAAAACTTGAGAAATATGTCTACATGCATTGCAATAACAGGAATTTGGAGGAACAGTGTTTAATAGTCATGAAAATGTCACAATGCAAAAAAAAAAATTCATAAAATTTTTCATTTTCTTTTTCATTTCATCAAAAACAGTTCATAATATGAAGGATATTACCCAAAAATGTTTTAGAGAGATTTATTCTTATCAAATTCTCGTAATGAAGTAGTGTTGACCCAGTAAATAGTTAAAGGTTCTATGATGGTGAGCCTGTATCCGTAGGTGGAAAAAGGACAGTGTGTGCCAAAATGAAAAATAAGATAATGGATTGAGAGATTTGGAATTTATTATTATTATTTATAATTTTATTTCAATTTATTTATTTTTTGGGGTGGTGGGGTGGGTTATGTACACTTCCTACTAGTGTTTTTATCTGAAGTTGAGTTTTGTTCCATCAAAACCTTGTGTCTGGTGTGATACTGTGTGATACTGACACACAAAATTACTCATCCTTTAAAGCGAGAAGAATGTCTTGATGCATCAATAGATTTGTTCCTGTAAACAAACTACTTCATGTTCTTCAAGATGAATTGATTTTCTTTCCCGCAACATAAAATGCACACTCTGAAACTTTCAAAAGTGAGAAGTAAAGGTAAGTATTAAAAAATAAGATGGGCCTAATGGAGAATGGTTTTAAAAACAGCTTTTCAAAGAACAAATGGCAGAGTAGCATGCGTTTTAGAAATGCAAAAGTGTCTATTTAGTTGCCCTGCTAAAAGTCATCTTCTCTTTCACACAATGCATCTTTGAGATGTAATTGCGTAAGTGCCAAAAAGAAACAGTTACAGATGAAGGCAAAGAAAAGCCTTTATACCAGGGCTGAGTAACAGGACAGGATCAGTAAATGGCAGGAATACTGAGGGGAATAAAAACAAACATATATAAAAGTTAAATTGTTCTTTCAGCGCTACTAGTGTCTCAAAATGGAATTGCAAAACTAATAATGATTATTTCGAACAGGTTTTCCCATGAGCCATTAGTTGGACAAACAGAACATCCTGTTTGAAATTACACTATTATTTAAGTGAAAGCTGCTGTGCTACTTCAATATAGATTTTTAAATTATTTATTTTATTTAATAAAAAATATATATACTTGTGTCTTCTAAGCATATATATGGAAGCCCATTTCGGCTATGGAATAAAAAAAAAAAATAAAAATAAAAAAGGTAATTCTGACGTTTTATCATGCAATACTACTTGCTCACAAAAAGCTGACTTTTTTTTCTTTTTTTTTTTTCACAATATGATAGAATTGCAAGATATACTGTAAGTTACAATTCTGAGAAGAAAAGTCTGAATTTTCGAATATAAACTCAAAATTACAAGAAAAAAATTTGCACGATATAAACTCAGAATTCAAACTTTCTTCCTTGCAATTCCAAATTCACATATCACAATTTTTTCCCACTATGGAATAAAAAATAAAAAACGTAATTGTGATGCTTAATCTCACAATTCTGACTTTTCTCTCATAACGTATGCAACTTTATATCTCACAATTCCAGTCTTATCAGAATTGCAAAATTATATTGCAATTCTGAATTTGTATCTTGCAATTCTGTGTTTATATCTCACAATTTTTATATTTTTCTTTGAATTCTGAGTTTACTTGTCACATTTGTCTTTTTTAATATATCTCACAATTCTGACTCTTCTTTTCATAACTTTGACTTATATTCTGAAAAAAAAAGTCTGTATTGTGATATATAAACAGAGAATTGTCATTAAAAAGTCACTTTTTATTATTTTATTTTTTTTTATCCTGTGTCAGAAACAAGCTTCAATAGCATATGTCTTATTGCTATGAAATATCTTCATGATTATTTCCAGTGTTGGGGAAAGTTACTTTTAAAAGTAATGCATTACAATATTGCCTAAAAAAGTAACTAATTACGTTACTTGGTTACTTTTTATGGAAAGTAATGCATTACATTACTTTTGCGTTACTTTTTAAATATGAGCAGGGCTTGATTGTTTGTTTTTAATATAAAGAGTTCTATTTATAGCAAATGTAAAAGCCCTTTCACACCAAAAAGTGTAATGAATAAACCTCAGGCTGAAGGAAAAGTAAATTAATGTCTGTACTGTAGAATGCAGGAGAAGAAGGTTCAACACTCTTCAACACTAAAAAACAATGAAGCACAATTGTTAGTTTATCTGAAGTCATGTTGGCTTATTAGTATGGTTGAACTGGATTATCAAAGGTCAGCAGCAAAGACATTGGTTAATAAAATGGGATTGGATACATTTGTGTTATTTAACACATTTAATTATTCCAGCTCTGCGTCATATTCTGAGTTTGCATTTCATCGTTTTAATTCATTTTGATGAATACTGAATCTGTTTTTTTGCCAGTGAGATGAATTAATGCATGTTCACATTTAGTCTAGAACTATAGTAACATCATGTTCACATACAACGCCTCTGTGCTTCCGATCTCTCCCAATATGGGGATAGGAGACTTGTCAGTCAATAAATGGGAAAACAAAGTAACTGGTGTTACTTTTTTGAAAAAGTAACTCAGATATTTTCTTGTAAATTAAAAAAGTAATGCATTACTTTACTAGTTACTTGAAAAAAGTAATCTGATTACATAACTCGCATTACTTGTAATGCGTTATCCCCAACACTGATTATTTCTGGATTAGTATGTGTTATCACTTTATATAGATTTGTTATGGTGGTTTTAAACATGATTTTACTGTTGTGCCCCGCATGAAACTCAAGCTCAAGAGAGATTAACCTAAAAACTGTTCATTCTTATTCTTCCACAAAGACAAGCAGCCCTGCGGGTCAAGGATGTGTCATGCACGAGGAAATAATGCTCCAGTTTAATAGCTAAGCACCTTCATAATATTGAGGATTATATCCTATTACATTTAAACTTCATGGTCAAAGCGGTGCTCATAGAGAAAGGGGTCAAATCTATTTTGAAGAAGTGTTTGGCACCATGGGACGTCATTCTGGATACGTGACAGAGAATCTGTCTCTTTATCTCTCTCGTCTGTCGCATTCATTCGAGAACTTTGCATTGCATTAATCTTAATGAAGCTCTACGTGGACCGCGTCTCACTGGTGCAGATACGAGGTGTCCTTGGCAATGCGGGCAGCAGTCACTCACTTTATTATGCTAACTTTCCTCCATTGTGGCTCTTATCTGGAGATGGCCACTGATGCTCAGTGACCTTCCCCGAGTCCTAAATCAGATTGCAGTGTATAGCATCAAAAAAACACTCACTAACCCCATCAGCTGCAGAGAGCAGTGTCGTGGCTCTTCTGTTAAAGCATGCCAAGAGTCACCAAAATGAAATAAAGCTGTGAAATTGTAATATTTTCTGGCCAGCCAAAGGTTTGAGGAGCCCCTCAGAGCCTCTGTATGAAGGATCAGCAATTTCATCCTTTTTAGGCTTGTGTTTAAAGGGATTTTTCACCCTAAAATGAAAATTCTGTCATCATTTATTCACTCTCATGCAGTTCCAGACCCATGCAGTGAGAGGGAATCATGACCACAGCTCTTCCCAGTAACCATCCGCTTACATTTATCCTGAAAATGAAGACAAGACACTACGGGTAAGTATGTTTTTTATTCAAAAATCTGTTTTTGCTTTCAGGCTCTGTAATGATTTTATTATAATATGAGTGTTTCAGCATTTTGCCACATAATCACATCATTAAGATGATATTTATTCATTTCCTTTTGGGCTATATGTACACTGTGTGTGTGTGTGTGTGTGTGTGTGTGTGTGTACACTGGTATATATATTTACAAATGTGTATAATGACATGGGTACTACAACGTAAACATGGTTTATGAGGACACTTCCTGTGTCCCTGTAAAACAAAAGGCTTAAAAAAAAAAAAAAAAAAAAACATACTAAACGGTGTTTTATGAAATTCAAAAATTGCCAGGAGTTTCCTATAAGGGGAAGGTTTAGGTGTAGTGTTGGTGTAGGGCAATAGAAAATATGGTTTGTACAGTATAAAACCATTACGCCTATGGAGAGTCCCCGTAAACCACAAATTCAAGTATGTGTGTATATATATATATATATATATATATATATAATGAAGTCTGTAATATTGATATGTGATTTCAAGCACTATTTTAGTTAAGTTTTAGCCACATTTCATTGATATCTATTAAAGTTATAGTAACGGCATTTATGATGTTATGTCATAAAGAATATATTCTTTCTATTCATTATGGAATATATATATATATATATATATATATATATATATATATATATATATATATAATGTGTGTGCATGTGTGTGTTTTTGTGACATATGAGGACACAAATTTGTATAATGACATGGGTATGACATGGGTATTACAAGGAGAAGGTGATTTATGAGGACATTTCCACATGTCTCCATATTTCAAAAGGCTCATAAATCGTACAGAATGAGTTTTTTTTTGAGAAAGTAAAAATGCAGAAAGTTTCCTGTAAGGGGAAGGTTTAGGTGTAGGGTTGGTGTAGGGCGATAGCAAATACAGTTTGTACAGTGTAAAAACCATTACGCCTATGGGATGCCCCCACAATTCACAAAAACAAACATGTGTGCATTATCAGTTTCCACTGATATTAACATTAAACATAATAATAAGAAAATAATAATAAGATACATTAAGAAAAAAAAAATCTGAAACAGCAAATTAGCATGTTTGAATTTTTTGAATGATCATGAAACACTGAAGACTGGAGTAATGATGCTGATTTTTATTTTTATTTATTTTTTTGCATATTTACTGTATTTTTGATTAAATAATTGACAGTGTGGTTAATGAGTAAATGATAGACTATGTGTTTGCGTGTGTATGAATTGTTTCTTTAATTATAATTTGTTTGTTTAGTATAATTAAAAACAAACATACATTGCAATGTTTTATTTTATTTTTGGCCAAAAATATTCATATGAAAGAAAAAATATAATCGAGCAATAGTTTGTCAATACTTTACAATATCGGATATATATTTGTACCTCATCCCTATTACTGTTCCTCTTTCCATGAACTTAAATTGTGATGTCTCCCTTATTTAAAAAAAAATGGGTATTTCTGAAAATCCGACAAAACTCTCAGAGAAATTTTCACACACACACAAATGTCCTCTATAGAGGACAAAAATGAATTGCGGGTCCCAGGGGGATTATGGGTTCCTCTTGAGGCTCTTTGAAAAGCAGATGACTTGATATGAGGAAAGCGAAAATGAGAGCAGAATAGGACACGGAGTCAGATGCTGCGCAGGTACAGTATTTGCACTGAGGCTTTATTGTTATATCTGTGATGGATCAGCACAAGAGCACTTTGCCCTGTGTCCTGTTCGCCCGCTGCGTGCTAGTGCAGTAGGGAGCGAGACGCCCTCGTGCTCTCTGTTTACAAAGCCCCGCTAATGTCTGTTGGACAAAATGTGACATGGGACTCTTTGAAGAGCTGTGAAGAGCGTAAATGCCAAAGCCTTTTCCCCTGCTAATGTGAGCACATGGGGAGCCGTACGGCCATCTGTCATTTGGATGCCACGCGCTAGCGGTTTGAAATTTGCTTTGACAACAGGTTTGTAGCGGCAGGGTGATTTTCAAAGCAAGTGAAAGTCAATTGTGAAAGATAATTGAATTTGCATTGAAATGGTGCAGCATACGTTGAGACCAGTGGATATGACTTCTAGTTAAAGGAATAGTACACCCCAAAATGAAATTTTGCTGAAAATGTAATCATCCCCAGGCCATCCAAGATATAGATGAGTTTGTTTCTTCATGGAACAGATTAAGAGAAATGTAGCATTCCATCACTTGCTCACCGATGGATCCTCTGCAGTGAATGGGTGCCGTCAGAATGAGATAAAAACTTATGTTCACAGTAATCCACACAACTCCAGTCCATCAGTTAACGTCTTGTGAAGTGAAAACCTGTGTGTTTTTATAAGAAACAAATCCATCAAGGTGTTTTAACTTCAAACTGTCAAACAGTCAACTGTCCACATCACCATTTACAAAACAGTCCAAAATAATTCTACAAACTATGTGGGTGGATTTTGATGCGAAAGGAAGCATTATTATGGATTATGGACTCTATTTTGGCCAGAAGTGATTGGTTTGAAGTTAAGACATCTGAATGATGGATTTTTTCTTTGAAAACACATAGCTTTTCATTTCACAAGACATTAATTGATGGACTGGAATGTGTGGAATCATTGTGATGTTTTTAGCAGCTGCTTGGACTCTCATTCTGACGGCACCCATTCACTGCAGAGGATCCATTGGTGAGCAAGTGATATAATGCTAAATTTCCCCAAAAGTGTTCTGATGAAGAAACAAACTCATCTACATCTTGGATGACCTGAGGGTGAGTAAATATTCGACCCATGTATTGGCTTGGTAAGTGTAGTTTTAGTATATTTCCTGTACTGATACATATTTTATTGAAACTGGAAGCTGAGGTGACATATCAAAGCCAATAGAGCTGTTTTGTTGTTGTTTACTTTGCAGCCATGAAATATTTGCTAGTCAGTGGCAGTCAACATCATTCTCGTTTTAGGTTTGACTCATGTTACTGCTGGTAGCTGTTGGAAGTACTCACACATCTGACTGTAAAGAGTGAATTTCTTTATTGACGACCATTATAAAGGTATATGTGCATTTTGACTAAATTATTATTTACATTTATGCATTTGACAGATGCTTTTAGCTAAAGTTACTTAGGAATTTATCATAGAGCCAACAATATTCACTGTAAACAATGTCACATTTATTAGAAAGGAGGAGGGAAGAAAGAAGATTCATTCATTCATTTATGCAAGTGTATTGGTTATATATATATATATATATATATATATAATTTTATTATATTATTATTAAATTTTATAATTGTTATTGTAACTGTGTTCATAATTATTTTATGAAATTAATAAATTAACATTATTAAGAATTGTATTAAAATGAATAATTTCACAATATTATATTATTATTATTATTAACTTAAATATATTACTATTATCAAGGTATAAGTTAATACAATTATTACATTATTATGTAATAAAATATATGAATAATAATCGTAATAAAATAATAATAATTTTTAATTACAATAATTTAGATTATTATTAATTGTAATTGTTATATTGTTAATAACAACAACAACAACATGATGATTGATTGTTATTGTTGTTATTTAAAGCAAAGTGTAAAAGACAAATATGTAATTATATGATTGTAGATTTTTGACAAGTGACCAAAGACTTCAAGTAGTGAAATGACTAATATTTTGTTTCTGTTGAACCTTAATGTCACAGCTCCAAAAGAAGTTTCATTTTTGCTGCGGGTCTAGAGTGATTAGTCACATGGTATTGACAGCTCATGTGATTGGCTCAAACGACCTGGCTGCAGTACGAAGCGCCTGTGAGAGAAGCTGGAAGATGTGTCCTGCGCCAGTGGAGATGGATGGGAATGCCGACGGATCACTTTCTCCAGGTATTACAGACCTCCTCGGTTTGAACAAGCTTCCCGTGCACGCACATCGTGTCCTTCTCCATTATCTGCTCTCTGCCAGCAATCCATAGATACTAATGAAATGTATCTCTAATTAATGTAACGCATTAGCCGGTATCTGAGCCTTGATGAAGTACCCGATAAAAGTTTGCTTAAGCAATAATGAGATTCAGAGAAATTCCAGATAGGATTTCTTTCTGGTTAGATGCTTTAGTCCCCGTGGGGAGAGCAATAACATATCAGTACGTAATCTACAATCGGAGACGCAATTTCCATAATCGCACCTAAAAGGCTTACTTACACACGATGTCAGTGAGTTACTGCCCGAACGGATTTACAACATCCTCAAAACCAAATGAAAAGGCTCATTTTCATAACGGAGCCTCTCTTCTCAATCAATACTAATGCTGAAGCAAAGCACCGCGAGGGAAGGCCGTAAATCCAGAAGTGAATCTGTGATGTGTGAGATTTACGCTCCTCCCATAATTGCAATATCAGTGTCTAATTATGAACTGTAATCATGCAGTTAAATGGCTGTTCGCTCGCACCACCTGAAAACACGCTACAGCTTCTCCGTTCTCGGTCTATCTGCTGGAGATTTAATTAAAGCTTAAGTTACTATCGCTCGTTTAAATTACCACGACAGAAGACTTCAATCAACCTTGGGTTGAGGAACTAAGAGCACGTTTGACATTATAACAGCGCTGGATTCATGCGACGGGAACTGAAAACTTTAAACTAGATCATGACAGTCTTTTGTGACAATTAATGGAAATAATTGCATTGCATTAATTTAAAGGAATTGTTTACCAAAAAAAACTGAACATTTACTAAACAACGTTCTAACTCTGAAGCCATCCAGTTAAGACTTCAGGCTAAAATGTAGGATGGAAATATACACAGATCAAGCACCGTTTACAAGCCAAAATAGTCCAAAACTGTTCTAAACAAATATGTCGGTGGATTTTGATGTGAGGAAGTGTTATAATGGATGGTCAGAAGTGACAGTTGAAAGTTAAAATGCTTTAATGATGGATTTGCAGCTTTTCACTTGACAAGACATTAACAGATGGACTGGAGCCGTGTGAATTGCTTGTGGATTATTGTGATTTTTTTATCAGCTGTTTGGACTCTCATTCTGACGGCACCCATTCACTGCAGAGGATCCATTGGTGAGCCATTGATGGAATGCTACATATCTCAAAATCTGATGAAGAAACAAACTCATCTACATCTTAGATTAGTACATTTTCAGCAAGTGGTCTCAGAGGCTAGAATTTCAGAAGAAGGTGATGTGCATTTTTGTTTAACATGCATGTATACGTATATTTGGTTTTGAAACAAATGTTTTTTTTGTTTGTTTTTTTTTTCAGTCAAAAAGATGAACTTGTTCATAGGGACTTTTAACAGGTGACATTTATTTTTCCATCCAAAACACACTCTACCCATCAGTATCAATACATTTCTATAGTATAATGTCATATTTTATTTTATTAAATTAGAAGGACTTTATAATTCCAGTCTTATGCATTAGCATTAATATTCAATAGCCTATCTGTTGTCTCTGTGCATTATGTGCATCAGTATATACGGTATTACATGAAATATATTTTTGCATTTTTATGTATTTCAAATGCAATTCATATTATTTTATGATTCATTACAAAGTACCATTAAATGAAATGACATTTCTCAGTAACATTGCCAAAAATCAGGTATAGATATGATTTATTTTTGCATGTGAAAGCGGTCCAGATTTGATCATATCAGATTCATTTTCATTTTGGCTTTTCACAGATTCAAGAATCAGATCTGTCACATTTGCATGTGAGTCCATGAAAACCAAACCAACGCAATCTAATAACTGGAAATGACAAATTAACATTAGGAAATACTCAGTATTTACATGAAATAATAGTGCATTGATACACTCTCAGAAATAAAGGTACAAAAGCTGTCACTGGGGCGGTACCTTTTCAAAAGGTACACTTTTGTACCTATTAGGTTCAAATATGTACACTTTAAGTACTAATATATACCTTTAAGGTACCAAAATGGACCCTTTAGGTACAAACATGTACCTTTTGAAAAGGTAGAGTGAGAGTGTAGATAGATCATAACTTTTATTCCCTACTCTTTTTTTTTTTTCAAACCAAGTCTCAAATATCATGCAATCTCATACTTATGATATTGTCATGAAAGTGTGTTGGTGTTTTGCTTTAAGAAATATAAAGTTTCTTCCAAATATATTGTCCAGACAGGAAATATGGACTCTAAAGCAAGCAGTTTAATAGTATCGAAGCCATTCAGTACATGAGAATTAAAAAATAACTTAATCTCACATTTATGCTTTTCAGGGCGAAGAAAGAAAAACTGTTTAGTGAAAGCCAAACATTACCATCACGTTTCATTTGGCGGTAAACAAACGTCTGGCATATCTTAATTTCTCCAATTCACAAACAGGCCTGAATTTTTGAGCTATAATTGTGGACTGACATATTTTCAGTGGGTTGAAAATGACTATATATGAATAGAGGGGATCATAAATAGAATCCATTCTGCATGCACTAAGCAATCACGCTCATGTGCAAATAGAACAAATGGCAGAGCGGCTGGGAGATTTCTGATTGAAAGATTGAGCTCGTTGTAAAAATAATCATATTCAGCCATTAGATTGAGATCTGTGGATTTTGTCACTTGAAATCTGATCAGATCTTGAGGCAACTTGCCTTTCGCCACTATTTTTACACAGTCACACACGTGCACTTGCGCTCAACCATTGAACGGTTTCAAAGAGAAGATTCAAGTGTTTACAACACATCAAATCAATGAAGAAACTCAATTGTGAGGCCTCCTAAATTCTTCTGTGATCTCTCCATGAAATCTCACTTCAAAGCATGGGACTCTGTATTTTTACCCAACAAAATACATATATTAGCTTGACATTAATATGTTGAGCAATATATGTAGTGTACATTTACATTTGTAACTGGTTCATTGGTCATGTTTTTCCAAAGAAATGGCAACTTAATGGTGCACAGAAGAACAATGGTGATCACCACGATTTTATTGTATAAATGCACAAATATTGTGCTGTTTTTCACCCAAACTGAAGACTTGATAAAAGATTGGCGTGACCTTTGTGATTTCACTCTTTGGTTTATATTATTTAGTATTCAAATGAGTCATGGTGTACTGCTTTTGTATTAATGCTCATGTTGTGTTCTGGTCATTTTGACTCAGAAAGGACTTTCTTTTTCCTGAAAGTGTTAGTTATTGCCTTGGACTAAACCTCCTGACTCTGCTCACAGTGAGCAACTTAACAAAGGGAAAAAATTGACTTTTTACACTTATGTCACCTGTTCAAAAATTACTGACCAATAAAAATTATTTGCAAGTTGCTCTAAATACTATATTTTTTTTCCAAATATTGTATTCAGTCTTTTAGCAACTTGCTTTCTTTCAGTCAGCACAGGTTTTGTATAACTTCTTGGAACTTATTGATCGTATAGGCCTCATTAATTTGATTTTCTGCACCTTATTTTGTGAGTGAAAATTTCCAAATGTATCCACAAATAAAGCTTTTTTCACCCAAAACCTGTGTTAACTGAAAGAAAGAAGTCGACAAAGAGATTGAATCCAAGCTTTGGTGATAATATAGCATAATGAGTGATTTACAAGCAATTTTTGACTAGGAACACCAAATTCGGTGAACAATTTTAGCATAGCACAAGGGTTAAATTCACCCCCCAATAAATTGTTTAACTATCTTTTTGTGTTCACAAAAAGAAAGAAAATCATACTGGTTTGGAACAACATGAAGGTGATTAAATGACACCATTTAAATTTTTTGCATGAACTATTTCCTTAAATTTGTCACATGGCTTCAAAAGGTGTTTGGCTGCTTTTTAAAACTTTTCTGCTGTCTTGTATGGAAACTTCCTACGTGAAATTAAGTAAATGATGACGATGATGAATTAATTCATTTAAGTAAAATCAAACCCACAAATAAATTAGATCAAAGTAAATCTACACACTTTCAAGCATGTTCAGATCTCGACATGATATAGCAACAAAACTCACCCGGCACCTGCTGTTTTAAAAGGATGTTAATCGATAGTCCAAAACTGCACCGTTGTGCACTGTGCATGTTCCCTTGCATCTTAATTCACCAAACGCTGGCTTGCGGAGTCTCAGAATCCGCTCTGCAGGTTTCATCTTGACCTCTTTTTAGCACGCCGAGAGCTCTGCCCGGGGAACACCCGCCCGAATGATTGGCTCAACTTTACAGGAGTTTTTAAACACGCAGGCTTTGGATGACTGGTCTCGCCAGCACCTATTTTGCATCGCTAATCACCTGCTAAGCATTTTTGCTGTGTAGAGGGCATCAGGCAATTAGATGGAGGCAGGTGTTAATTGGTCTCTGAAAACAGGGATGTTGGAGACTGTGGCTGCAAAACCCTCATGGGTCTGAGAGGCTGGGCTTTGATCTGACAGTTGATTTGCAACATCAAAGCTCGTTATCAGCACGCTCATTAGCATACAGACCTCTTGACCTATTATTAATAAAAATAGTATGCAGAGCAGGGCCAGGCAAAATGTATAATTGAAGAATTGGTTTCTCTTCTAATGCATAAGTTGGAAGTCTGAATATGCATTTTTCTTTACTGTGAAGCATGCAAAATGCTGTATTTTAAATAAGCAGGATGTCTGAATCCACAGTATTCATGAAACCGTATAGGTGAACAATATTTTCATCTGCTGAGATTTTGTAACATATCCTAAAATGCAATGGGAGCTAGCTTTCAGATTTGAAAATGTAAAAAATGGCACAAAATTATAAGCTATAGGCAGATATTTCAAAGTGCTAATAAAGGTTACGAATGTTACAGGGTCTTTTTTTTTTCTTTTCTTTTTCAGTGATGCCATAGAAGAACCATCTCTGGTTTCTCAAAAAACCTTTCAGTGATTAGTTCTTAAAATAACCATTTGTTTCTTAGTGTGAAAAACATTTCAATGACCAAAAGAACAATCTATTTTTTTTTTTTTTTTACCTTTATTGGCATCAATGGTTCCATAAAGAACCTTTAAAATCCATGCAATCTTTCCATTCCACAAAAGGTTCTTTAAAGTAGAATGAGGTTCTTTAGATTATTAAAATGTTCTTCACACTTAGAAAAATATGGTTCTTTTAAGAACCGTTCACTGAATGATTCTTTAGGTAACCATAAATAGTTCTTCTACACTGTAAAAAAAATGTGTTGTGCTATCTACTTATCAGAAACTCTTTCAAATGTCAAATATGACTGAACATTAAACATTAACAGATTTCTTTACCTTCATTCAAAAACACATAAAAATAACAATTTCAATATTTACTCTTCATATCCAGCCATATGCAAAGCATGCTGGGATCTAACAATCACCACCAAAATAAAATTGCATAATTCAGCTAATTCTCTTAAAATAAATAGGCAGCCTTCTTTCCTTAATTTTATTTGAGTTTAATCAGTTCCTCAATTCAAGTCTCAAAATTGCTTAAGTTTTCTTAAAAAATTCAATGATAATG
Source organism: Onychostoma macrolepis (assembly GCF_012432095.1). Classification (NCBI taxonomy): domain Eukaryota; kingdom Metazoa; phylum Chordata; class Actinopteri; order Cypriniformes; family Cyprinidae; genus Onychostoma; species Onychostoma macrolepis. The sequence continues at coordinate 25,693,255 of NC_081162.1, forward strand.
AATTAATAGTATCGAATGAAACCAACATATCTCTTGGTTTTATTAGTGAAATGTTCTCAAAACCTCAACACTGAAACACAATTTCTTTAATAAAATATACTCAGTATTTGTAAATATCACCTTCATCTTTTAAATGAAAATTAGAAGACACATGATTCCTTTTCTTTTTTTTTTCTTTTTTTTTTTTACAGTGAATGGCAACACTGCCAAAAACCTCTTTTGGAACATTTATTTTTAGTTATATATATTGTTTTATATTTATTTTAAAAGTATATAAAGAACATTTTGCGCAATGGAAGGTTATATGGATGTTCTTCATGAAACCATTAATGCCAATAAATAACCTTTTATTTTTAAGTGAGTGGAATCTTTCCATTCCGCAAAATGTTCTTTATAGTAGAAAAAGTTTTTTAAACTTTTAAAATGTTTAAGTTTTTTTTTATTATTATTATGTATATATTTTTTTTTTTTTTCGATAAAAAAAGGCTTTAAGAACTGTTTACTGAAATATTCTTTTTGGGATCCAAAATTTGTTCTTCTATGGCATCACTGTGAAAACCCCCTTTATGTTTAAGAGTGTAGATACCAATAAAGTTGTTTCTTCATCATTCATTTTAAATAATTATCTAGATTTACCCTGGCATTTTAAATACATTTATTATAACTTATTTAACAGATTTAGCTAAACTAAATTAATATATTTAATTATGTATTTATATAATTAAATATGCACTACTGTTCAAAACTTTGGAATCAATAAGTTATTTTCTTAAAAAGATGCATTAAATCAAGACATTTACACAAAATATTTCTATTTCAAGCACATGCTTTTTATTTTACTTTCTATAGAAAATATTAATATAGAATATATTCTTAAAGAATCCTGAAAAAATGCGTCACAGTTTTCACAAAAATATTAAGCAGCACAGTGGTTTCCAACATTGATAACCAGAAATCAAATCAGCATACAGTGGGGCAAAAAAGTATTTAGTCAGCCACCAATTGTGCAAGTTCTCCCACTTAAAAAGATGAGAGAGGCCTGTAATTTTCATCATAGGTATACCTCAACTATGAGAGACAAAATGAGAAAAAAATCCAGAAAATCACATTGTAGGATTTTTAAAGAATTTATTTGCCAATTATGGTGGAAAATAAGTATTTGGTCAATAACAAAATTTCATCTCAATACTTTGTTATATACCCTTTGTTGGCAATGGCAGAGGTCAAACATTTTCTGTAAGTCTTCACAAGGTTTTCACATACTGTTGCTGGTATTTCGGCCCATAAGGTTAGGGCCAAAATACTTTCAACTCCCGCCAAAGATTTTCGATGGGGTTGAGATCTGGAGACTGGCTGGGCCACTCCAGGACCTTGAAATGCTTCACGAAGCCACCCTTCGCTGTTGCCGGGCGGTGTGTTTGGGATCATTGTCATGCTGAAAGACCCAGCCACGTTTCATCTTCAATGCCCTTGCTGATGGAAGGAGGTTTTCACTCAAAATCTCACGATACATGGCCCCATTCATTATTTCGTTTACATGGATCAGTCGTCCTGGTCCCTTTGCAGAAAAACAGCCCCAAAGCATGATGTTTCCACCCCCATGCTTCACAGTAGGTATGGTGTTCTTTGGATGCAACTCAGCATTCTTTCTCCTCCAAACACGACAAGTTGAGTTTTTACCAAAAAGTTCTATTTTGGTTTCATCTGACCATATGATCATCCAAATGCTCTCTAGCAAACTTCAGACGGGCCGGACATGTACTGGCTTAAGCAGGGGGACACGTCTGGCACTGCAGGATTTGAGGCCTTTGTTACTTTGGTCCCAGCTCTCTGCAGGTCATTCACTAGGTCCCCCGTGTGGTTCTGGGATTTTTGCTCACAGTTCTTGTGATCATTTTGACCCCACAGGGTGAGATCTTGCGTGGAGCCCCAGATCGAGGGAGATTATCAGTGGTCTTGTATGTCTTCCATTTTCTAATAATTGCTCCCACAGTTGATTTCTTCACACCAAGCTGCTTACCTATTGCAGATTCAGTCTTCCCAGCCTGGTGCAGGTCTACAATTTAGTTTCTGGTGTCCTTTGACAGCTCTTTGGTCTTGGCCATGGTGGAGTTTGGAGTTGGACTGTTTGAGGTTGTGGACAGGTGTCTTTTATACTGATAACGAGTTCAAACAGATGCCATTAATACAGGTAACGAGTGGAGGACAGAGGAGCCTCTTAAAGAAGAAGTCTGTGAGAGCCAGAAATCTTGCTTGTTTGTAGGTGACCAAATACTTATTTTACCGAGGAATTTACCAATTAATTCTTTAAAAATCCTACAATGTGATTTTCTGGATTTTTTCCCTCATTTTGTCTCTCATAGTTGAGAATTACAGGCCTCTCTCATCTTTTTAAGTGGGAGAACTTGCACAATTGGTGGCTGACTAAATACTTTTTTGCCCCACTGTATTAGGATGATTTCTGAAGGATCATGTGACACTGAAGACTGGAGTAATGATGATAAAAATTCAGCTTTGATCACAGGAATAAATTAAATTTTAAAATATATTCAAACAGAAAACAGTTATTTTAGATTGTAAAAAAATATTTCACAAGATCTTGTTATGAATTTTTGATCATCGGTAGTGTATATCATGTAAGGTTTCTGGAAATGTATGTAAGATAACAGGTCTGTGATTTAGGTAAAAGTAACATATAAATGAAATATACAGCAAACATCTTTTCGATGTAAAGTCTTCCTTAAATTATATGCTTAATATGCAAAACTCAAATTTGATTCAAGTTCAGGCCTTAAAGTTCACTGAACTGGAATTTCAAAGGCATTATCACTGTTGTCTTGTGACACAACCCTGATGCTGAGGGCATTTACATAAGAACATACTACTAGATTTACCCTTGAACGTAGACGGCCAGAACAAAGAGCTCGATTGATCGCACAAACAGCTTGGCATTTGATCTCCGGCATGCGGGAAGATTTGGAAATCTTTTGTGTTTCTACTCCTGCCAAACCCGAATTTATAAGACTTTAAATATAGGCATGAATAATTGTTTACATGTGCCAGCGGGATGAGAACAAATAGATTCAGCTTAGATGAATTATGAAGGCAAACATACTTCAGAGTGTTAGTATGTTCCTCTTTGGAAAGACAAAAAGCAGAAGGAACACCAGATTTGTGCCAAGGTAAGCACTAAACGCCAATTCCCATCATATAAAGCGCTTTACTCCAGTCTATTTTGAGGATTCTCCTTACGGAACCCAGTGCAAAGAGAATTAGGTTCCTTGTATAAATAAAGCGGCGAGAAACTGTGACTAGAAGTGAAGAACTCTGCAAAACAAGTTCGAATTATATGAAATGTTGTGATCTGTCATAAGGTAAGTCATCATATTTTTCGAGTTGCAAATCTAGGCAGAGTAACTGGCCATTTCATCTCGCTTTTTAGCTCTATGCCAATGTGACAGTATCATAACTCTCTTTTATCACATTCCAGAGTTTGTTGCATTATTGATGCCAAGCGTTCTTTGGTTCCTGAAGGAAGGCCATTTTAAATCACTTAAACTGGTTCTGTGTAGCGCCGCCTCGCCGAGTTTTCAGACACAATCTCTGACAAACTGTGGGTAAGGCGTCGAGACAAAGGCGACATTGTTATTCTGATGAGGAGAAAGCACGGCTTCCACTCTCATCATTTTTGGGCCTCCGGAGGGCAAACGCAGCACAACACAAGCACCAAAGAACACAGCGGTGTGAATTAAAGTGTGACTAAACATTTGCTGGATTTTCCAAGGTCACTCCAACACGCGTCAAAAACAAAAAACAGACCGGCCTGCGTTTGTAACTGCATTAAAACTGGAAAATTAGCACCGACATGCTTTTGACTCCCCGTCAAATCTGTGGTCAGACGTCTCCGTCTAATAGTCATAGATAATATGGTAAAACAATTACAACAATGCATGCTTTAACTGTGTATTTATTAGACCACCCACTGAAAATAATTTATTAACTCCATATTTTCTCAATGTAGTACAGAGATTAAATTAAATATATATTTTTTTTTTTTAATGAGAAAAAGATTCTAGTAATATCACAACAGATCTCAAAATGTCTTTAGTGTTATTCCATTGGCAAAGAAGAATGCAAAAAAGACTTGTGAATCCATTTTTTTTTCTTTGGCACTTCTATATATATATATATATATATATATATATATTAGGGATGCAAAGGATTGTAGATGATCCGTGATCTGTACGGACCAGACCCCACAGTTCAGCACGCATGTGATTCGCAGGTTAACTGTGAAGTTTAACCCTCATAGAGTGAAAGTTTATCATTTATCTGCCCAGTTCTGCTCTGCAGCCAAGATTCGGGGCGTTTCTGTGAATTCCCAAGATGTTTTTGCAGAATTCAGGGTGGAAAATTTCAACAGGGTTTTTGTCCCATGATTCATAGTTTAATTTAAATTTGGGGCTCCAGATTTCCATAGAGATGAATGGGTTTGATGATGCTATCGAAGATTTTCAGCCACAGTTTAATGGGTGGGTTGAATTTGAACAGGGGTCGTCTTATACTGTAAAATGCCCTCTGCGTGCCTTATCCGTCAGATCTTTTATTGCAGTATTGAGCTGTCCAGAGGCTGAGACCGTCAGACCCAAATAATTATAACAGGTGACATGATTAAGAATTGTTCCACCATTTGTGAACTCATATTTTTGTCAGCAAGATGAGGCTTTTTCTGAAAGATCATGATTTTTGACTTCTCCATGTTTATCGGTAAGGCCCAATCGTTTCTGTACTTTTCCAGAATGGAGAGACTTTGGTGCAGCCCCTCTTCAAGAGGCGACAAGAGCAGAAGGTCGTCTGCATATAGGATGCATTTCTTTCAGAAAGCTGCTGGAATTAACAGGGAACTTGAACTCGAAGCTCTCAATGCTGATCTTGAAGAAGCTGCCAAGGAGGCTGAACAAGCCCTTCAAAGGTTCAGCCCTTCACAGGTTTTGTTGAACACTTTTAGTAATAACTGATTTGCTTTAATGAACACATCTTTATATTATGTGTTGATAATATCTTTCCTTATAGTCCTTCCTCTCAAATATTTTGCTCACAGATCAATTTTAACACACTGTCTCAACATGTATGTATTTCTCTTCATTTCAGCTGAGAGGGAAGACCAAAGGAAGGCCTGTCATGGGATTTGAATGTGGCTGTATTGTGCGTTTACGGGGAAGACGAAAAGCTGCAAAGGCAAACATTTCCAATGGTATGTCTGTGTTGGTCTGAGCACCTTGACTATTTGTGCAGGATTTGATGTTTCTTTAACTTTGGTTTACATACCCCACGGCCCCGTCAAGAAGAACCCTCAACAAAGTGTCATGTTGAAGTAATAATAATTCATACAATTTACTAAATCAGCAAATTCATATGATATTGTACTCATACGTACTCATACAAAATTCTACGACTTTTACTCCTACTGCTGTCATTGGCTCTCATGCAGATTGTGCCCATTGTAAGTAGTCAGAGTGTTTTTATCATAAAGTTTATATTAAGTCCATTGTATTCTTTATTAACCTTTACAAATTGGCGCCGTCTCTTCCTGTTCTAACAGTACATGATATCTGTCTACACCCACACCTGATTTTTACTGAACACATCTGTCTAAGGAGCAAGAGTCTGGAAATGCTAGTTTAACTTCTCATGTGAAAAATCAGATCTGCACTTAATTTGGCCAAATCAGATCACTTAAAGCTGTTCACACCAAGAACAAGAAATTTAATGGTAAATATTTTAGCATCCACACCAACAGATGATAATGGTCTGTTTACAGTTATACACGCTGCAGTTACAGTATGTTGTTGTCAGCTATTTTTTGTTGTCAATGTTTTTATTGTTCATCATGTAATAAATTATTTTTCTTCCTATCTTGCAGGATTTCTCACAGATTACTTAGTCCTTCTCCATCAGCTCTCCACAATATCAGCCCTTCCAAAAGCTTCCACATCTCTCTCTCTTTTGTGGCACATCTGCTCGCAGCCCTTTACTGCCAACTTCCAGTCTCAGCATGTCTACTTGTTTTAATTTCTACTTTACAGTCAACACTCCCATCTCCCGCTCCTGTCACTATATATATATTCTTGATGAAAATTATAATTATGAAAAAAATAATTATAATTGTTAAGCATTTTAATTGGTCCTGCACTTAGTCACGATAGAAGCAAACAATGATTACAGGAGAATAATAATTGTAAAATATTAAAATATTGTTCTTAATCATTTTTGCCTATTTGTTCATTAAAGGTAAGAAAATAATATCTTTTCAACTGGAGCCTCAAAACTCCCGGTTTGTAAAATATTATTTGGCATCTTATGACATTTTCTGTAAAGAAATTGTCTTTTTATTTTTGAATATTAGACCATGTTTTTTTTAAAAGGGTTTTATATTGTATATTTCTTATTTACACATTTGTTTCCATGTACCCATGAATTACTTTATCAATCAGTCATTGTTTTAAGTTGTTATATTTCACTATAACAGCTTTTATTTTATAATTTTTTCATAGTAAAAACTGGAGAGAGAGAGAGAGAGAGAGAGAGAGAGAGCTGTTCTGGGCACTATGTCTTGGAAAAGTTTGACATATCAATAAACATTGGGAAATTCATAATGTGTGTTTTTTATTTTTTATTTTTTATTCATGTAGTCAACTGGCAGAGCTAAGAATGGCAAGTTTGTACGATCCATTTCCAGGAAACATAAAAGTAATTAATTGTATACATTTAATGCACTATAAATACATTATAAATGTTACAGAAGCAAAATTTTATATTAGAAAAATACTGCATTTGAATATATATCAGGTGTTTTTTGTTTTGTTTTTTTGTAAGCAAATTAAACATTTTGACTTTTTTTTTCCGCACAGTACAGTATATGCACACTTTTGAGTTTAAATATTGTACATTAATTAATATTAGTGCAAACAATGTATGCAATGGGAACCATTACACCCTTGTTTGAAAAAATAAAAACACTGTAATCAACAAATTTATTGCTGCATCAGGTTAACTACATGATGCAATCTGTTGTCGCAGTTTTATATTGAGTGGAGACAAATAAATCTCATCTGTCCATTCACCATAAGAACCCGGAAGATCCTGTCATAGATGACCATATATGGACAAGTAAGTTGCCATTGGCTTAGAAGTTCTCTTGGCACTCGCAGATGTCGCTGTGATTGGACTATCTTTTAACCCAAATTAAATGTTTCAAAGTACGTTTTGCTGTTATTATTACTGACGTAATACCTTCAGTTAACAATGCAGTGTTGTTATGTTGTGAGATATTACCACTTTACCAAGATCGTAACCCTAACCCTGAGCATAACTTCATTAAACTACAAATACCAGCGCCATGTTTTTTGCGTTTGAATGGCAGAGGCTTATGGGTAATGTTGTTTAAAATGTTTAATAATAAAATGGGAGAAAATACCATCTTTTTTGAACAAAGGCATATCTAAACATGTTAATTGTGCAAACATTTATGACATATTTAAGAGGCAGGCTGAAATTTAGTATTTTACTAAGAGCACTTTTTTAAACACCTTTATACCACCTTTCCATATATGTTTGAAAACTCTGTCCAGCATTATTTAATTAACATAGCATAAGTAGTTGTCCATACACATATCTATTCTCAATATCACAACAAATTGTGCTGTCACATTTTTTAGATTGTCTTTTCAAAAACTTGCCAATATGTAAGTTGCAAGTCATAATTATCTTAGAATAAGAATAGACCCTAAAAAATACACATCAGTGCCTATTTGGAATGGGCTCCATTTATTTCATTGTATCAGGAATAAGAATACAGTGTTGACAGTAAACAAAGACACCAATTTAAAAAGCCAATACATACTGTGACACCTTATTGTACAATCACACAATGCCAATGTGTCATTCAGTAAGACAAGGTACAGACAGTGTGTGGTTTATGGTGCAAAAACCATGCAATTATTTGCAGTGCAAATAATCACTATAAAAGACCTAATTAGTATCTCTGTGTCAAAAATTACCATGTCCCTATCATAATGTCACAAACAATTTTCAGTTGTTATCCAGCACCCTACAGTACAACTGATGAACAAAAGACATGTGACCAATTCAGATCAAATCACTTTATTGTCACAATACCATGAACGCAAGTGTACAGATGGTGAAAGTCTTTTGTGCAAACTGCTGCATGACATTATGGATGACAAGTATTGAATATATATGCAACGCATATGTGTAAGGGACTCAATACAGGTAGAGAACAACATATGGTAAATATTATACTATACAGAGAGCATGAAATTAAAACAATAACACAACTGATTATTGTGATTAAACACGATAATCACAGTACACATATACCTTTGCAGTGCAGTACGGTATGAATTAGTGCAAACAATGTCAGGGTGCAGAATAATAGTGAGTCAGAGTCCAGTCAGTGTAAGTGATAGAGTGCAGTACATAAGAGGTTGGTGTGTTGTGTGTGGTGTTAATGGTACAAGTTTAGTTCAGTCTGATTGCCTGTGGAAAGAACTTGTCTTGCAGTCTGCTGGTGAAGGTTCTGCGATCACATCTGCCTGGTGGTAACGGTGAGAGCATGGCTCGGGTGGCTGGAGTCTCTGATGGTCCTCCATGCTTTCCTCACACACCACCTGGTGTAGATGTCCTGGAGGGACAAAACGTGTTTAGGGTGTGGTAAATTAATAAACAATATATAGTATTTTTATTTATAATTGTTGCACTGGACTTACCATTAATTCTTGTTGGAGTTTGTTGGAGGTATGGGCCAAAAGAATCCCTCCACCACTATCTTGCAGTTGTTCAGTTGTGAAGTTTACTTTTATGGGCCGTAACATCTGAGCTGTCACAGTAGAGCTGTTTGTGAATGCAGTCTTCACAGCAGATACCTGATGGGTTCTGGCAGCACTGCTGCACTTGGTGGCCATTGAAGTGATATATTCATCAACTGGCTTCATCCTCCTTCAAACAAACAGAAAAAACAATAAGTCAACAATAACTCTAGAGAAATAGTTTTGGTGAATTCAGGTGCAGGTGTCAGTACTCACCGTATTTAGTCATTTCCTGCCCAAATTCCAAAGTTGATGGCACAGTTGATTTGCTCATTCTAGGAGCTATAAAAAGATGTATGTGTCAAAAACTATAACTGCTGCCTTGAAGTAACTATAACTGCTGTCTTTTGAGAGATCAACATCAATGCTGTACCACACATACCTACATTGAATACAGACATACCAATGGAAATGTGCAACTTTCCAGCTCTGTCTTTTCTGTTTGGGCACAAGAAGGCCATGTTCATGCTTTATTCATCAGGACTGGTTTGACCGGCTTGCTGTGACTGATTTTCTTTGCGTTTTTGGTCTTCAGCTGTAAAACAAGAAAATATCTATTGACTCCATGTTTAATTATTGTTCTTTATACATAAATTAAGCAGTTATAATAGTAAAGTTCAAGCTCAAGTTCCCTGGCAACTCTAGCAGGCTCCTGAGTTCATCTGTATACATCAGATTCAGAGTCTCAGAAAAGGCAATCATGCAAACTCTCAGTTTCTACCTTACAACAGAGCATAAAAAAATGTGTAAGTGAGTGAGGGAGTAAAGGAATAAGATGAAGATAAATAGGCAGAGAAAGGCAATTTTTTGTGTGTAAGTTTAACAGAATGAGAGGAAAGAGAAAATGCTATTGCTATTCTTCAATAGCAAGCTATATTAATATTAATTATTTTAAATATGATTACATGCTGCCGGTATTGTTGTAAGCAATTTAAAGGCTTCTTCACACCAAGGATGAGTCCACACCACAGCTATTTAACATTTAATGACATAGAGGAACAATACCGTTGGAATATCTTCCAGGACAACTTTTTCAAGCTGATGAACAATAAAAACATCGACAACAAAAAATAGCAGACAACAACATACTGTAACTGCAGCGTGTATAACAGTAAACAGACCATTATCATCTGTTGGTGTGGATGCTAAAATATTTACCATTAAATTTCTTGTTCTTGGTGTGAACAGCTTTAAGTGATCTGATTTGGCCAAATTAATTGAAGATCTGATTTGTCACATGAGAAGTTAAACTAGCATTTCCAGACTCTTGCTCCTTAGACAGATGTGTTCAGTAAAAAAATCAGGTGTGGGTGTAGACAGATATCATGTACTGTTAGAACAGGAAGAGACGGCGCCAATTTGTAAAGGTTAATAAAGAATACAATGGACTTAATATAAACTTTATGATATAAACACTCTGACTACTTACAATGGGCACAATCTGCATGAGAGCCAATGACAGCAGTAGGAGTAAAAGTCGTAGAATTTTGTATGAGTACGTTTGTACAATATCATATGAAATTTCTGATTTAGTAAATTGTATGAATTATTATTACTTCAACATGACACTTTGTTGAGGGTTCTTCTTGACGGGGCCGTGGGGTATGTAAACCAAAGTTAAAGAAACATCAAATCCTGCACAAATAGTCAAGGTGCTCAGACCAACACAGACATACCATTGGAAATGTTTGCCTTTGCAGCTTTTGGTCTTCCCCGTAAACGCACAATACAGCCACATTCAAATCCCATGACAGGCCTTCCTTTGGTCTTCCCTCTCAGCTGAAACGAAGAGAAATACATACATGTTGAGACAGTGTGTTAAAATTGATCTGTGAGCAAAATATTTGAGAGGAAGGACTATAAGGAAAGATATTATCAACACATAATATAAAGATGTGTTCATTAAAGCAAATCAGTTATTATTAAAAGTGTTCAACAAAACCTGTGAAGGGCTGAACCTTTGAAGGGCTTGTTCAGCCTCCTTGGCAGCTTCTTCAAGATCAGCATTGAGAGCTTCGAGTTCAAGTTCCCTGTTAATTACAGCAGCTTTCTGAAAGAATTGGTCAAAATTTGATGCTATCTTTTAAAAAATATGCCATGATGAACCACAGAAAGAGAGAGAGCAAAATATGTGTAAATGAATTACTGATTACAGTGTGGAAAAATAGGAAAGGAAAAGCTGAGAGAGAGAGGGGGGAGAACCTTTACAAGAGATGGCTTCTTAAAAGAGCTGCTGGAGATGTGATCTGACATAACTGCAAGACAGAAAAAAATATTGAATTACAATTACTTCACAAAAACATATTAAAGGCATGGAAAGTGTTGTGGTTACTGTGCTTTACAAATAGTATACTGTAAAAACAGTTACTGTGGTAAAAACATGGTAAGTATTGTTGTTACTGTGCTTTAACTACAAACATCACAGTAAAACTACGGATACGGTGGGAGAAAAGTAGACCCACCAGTAGGCGCAGCAGCCCTCTTCTGGCCCATATCGATGAACTGATAACCTCTGATAAAGCCCATTCAATCGAGTGATAACAATCGAAGCGAGTGATCATTTGAACTTTGTGTCAGTAAGTCATAAATAGAATGAGTCAGCAGTTTACCAAAGACTATAGAATACCCTTAAAAGTCTGAAAGAGACTTTGAGTTTACGGTCGGGGATTTGTCGCGCAGCGCTGCGCCATAGTGATGTGACGTTCACTGTACCGGAGCTTGATTCATTTTGCCAAAACCACGTGATCTGTCACGTCCGATGCTTCGTTTTCGCACACAACCACGTGACTGCTTCCTATTCTGTTTTAAATAACACAAACCATTTGTGCAGTTTGAAGTGTCACTCACTTCTTTGATAAGAATAAATCATAATACGAATACATTTTTGTACGTGTAGTTTTGTGCATGTTCATTTTGTATTAATTCCCACTTCACAATCACTTCAGCTGACCATTTTTTATAAATCTTTTTTTCTTTTTTTTTCTTTTTTGATCATATATGCATATCATATATTCTTGCCTATTTTTTTCCCACAAATTCACAGACTCATTTATTCATATGTTGTGTAAAACAATGACTGGCATGTAAAAAACCTATTTATACAGAGTGAATACTTTATTTGCTTTATTTTCATAGCACAAACTGATTATCTGAAACAATCCAAAAATGGCTGGGTCGTCTGGGACGCAAAGGCAGCTTTTTCCACCTTTTGAACACAAGATGTGGTTAGTGTGCATCGTCTTGAAAAGCTTCAAGTAATGAACCATTTTACGATACAGTTGAGGGGAAGCCTCGGTGCTTCGCAAAGCTTCATTTTTCCGTCACTACTGCGCCGCATCCAGTGTAGACAGCATCGCTGATTATAATAAGTTCTATTGTATTTTGTTGCGTTGCGCTGCACCGCTCGCGTCCGGTGTAGACACGATGTACAGGTGCATCTCAATAAATTAGAATGTCGTGAAAAAGTTATTTCAAAAAGTGAAACTTTCATATATTTTAGATTCATTGCATGTAAAGTAAAACATTTCAAAAGTTTTTATTTTATTTTAATTTTGATGATTTGAGCTTACAGCTCATGAAATTCAAAAATCAGTATCTCAAAATATTAGAATATTTACATTTGAGTTTCAATTAATGACCAGCCATACAGTATAAATTCCGGGTATCTCTTGTTCTGTGAAACCACAATAATGGAGAAGACTGCTGACTTGGCAATGATCCAAAAGACGAACATTGACGCCCTCCACAAAGAGGGTAAGTCACAGAGGGTCATTACTGAAAGGTGTGGCTGTTTACAGAGTGCTGTATCAAAGCATATTAAATGCAAAGTTGACTGGAAGGAAGAATTTGGGTAGGAAAAGGTGCACAAGCAACAGGGATGACTGCAAGCTTGAGAATACTGTCAAGCAAAGCTGATTCAAACACTTGTGAGAGCTTCAAAAGGAGTGAACTGAAGCTGGAGTCAGTGCATCAAGAGTCACCACGCTCAGACGTCTTCAGGAAAAGGGCTACCAAGCCACTTCTGAACCAGAGACAATGTCAGAAGCATCTTACCTGGGCTGTGGAGAAAAAGAACTGACTGTTGCTCAGTGGTCCAAAGTCCTCTTTTCAGATGAAAGTAAATTTTGCATTTAATTTGGAAATCAAGGTCCCAGAGTCTGGAGGAAGAGTGGAGAGGCACAGAATCCATGTTGCTTGAAGTCCAGTGTGAAGTTTCCACAGTCAGTGATGATTTGGGATGCCATGTCATCTGTTGGTGTTGGTCCACTGTGTTTTCTGAAGTCCACAGTCAACGCAGTCATCTACCAGGAAATTTTAGAGCACGTCATGCTTCCTTCTGTTGACAAGCTTTATGGAGATGCTGATTTCATTTTCCAGCAGGACTTGGCACCTGCACACACTGCCAAATGTACCAAAAGCTGGTTCAATGACCATGGTGTTACTGTGCTTGATTGGCCAGCAAACTCGCCTGACCTGAACCCCATAGAGAATATATGGGGTATTGTCAAGAGGAAGATGAGAGACACCAGACCCAACAATGCAGATGAGCTGAAGGCCACTGTCAAAGAAACCTGGGCTTTCATACCACCTCAGCAGTGCCACAAACTGATCACCTCCATGCCACGCTGAATTGAGGCAGTAATTAAAGCAAAAGGAGTCCCTACCAAGTATTGAGTACATATACAGTAAATGAACATACTTTCCAGAGGGCCTAAATCATCACAATTAAAAGAACCAAAGATTTAAACTACTTCAGTCTGTGTGCATTGAATTTATTTAATACACGAGTTTCACAATTTGAGTTGAATTACTGAAATAAATGAACTTTTCCACGACATTCTAATTTATTGAGACGCACCTGTAAATTAATGTGGCTTTCTGATGCTGCGTTTGAATTTTCATGCCACATTATTTGAAATTAGCGTGGGCCAAACATTTTTCTCTCGCGGGCCGCCTATTGAGGAACCCTGTTCTAAAGGGTTCACAAACTTTCAAGCAGCACTGTATATTTAAATAAAATGTATATAGCAAGGATTTAGAGAAATGTGTATTGTTACAAAAGTAGGGTGACCATACAGGCCATTTTTACAGGACGCAGCCTTGCCAGGATTTCGATATTGCCTAAAACATCCAGGATTTGGCTGTTTGCACTGTTTAGATTGATCGTTGTATGACATTATTTCACAAGAGCTATAGAGAGTACAGCAGACGGCTCTTTATGCTTTCAAATCACTCTCGCGGTGGTGTCATACAATCATCGGTGCGCAGCTTCAAGTCGAACAAACAAACAAACACTTGTGAGTATTTGCATCGCTTTGATCGTTCTCACCTTCTCACGCGCTATGATTGGTCGATTATGTACAATACCTGCATGTTATTGGTCAAACTACTTTGGATATTTTAGGCGTTACATCCCCTGATGATATAAAGGGGTATGGGGAATAACATTAACTGTTGAGGTCTGGCCTCAATCCGATACCAGGGCAAGCAAGGAAAAGCGCTAAAGGCAACCAACAAGTATTTATTTACAATGTTACAGTGGGAAAAACTGTTGTAGCAAAACAGTTCGTAGTACTATTTACATAAAGAAACTAAAATGAAAACAACCCCGGACAATTAGGGGAAAAGAAGAAGGGAATTGGGCAGCAGTCAAACAAGAGAAATAATCAAAACATAACACTAACTCAATTATCAATTCTAAACTAACTAAAGAAAAGAAAAAGAAAAGAAAATCTTCAGTATCCGAAGATACCCTAATATAAGCTACTCTCACTAACTCAAAACAAAGTGTACAGCAGGTGACGCACGCCCTTACCTAGTGTACTTAACAACCAATCACTACGGGATGTAACATGTAGATTACGTGATATTCTTAACTTTCCTCTCCTTCCCTCCCCATCGTATACATACAAATGTTTAACCAAATGAGGTTTAAATAAATGGAGATGAGATACACAATACACAAAGTTAGCGTCGGCTAAAAATCACAATATCAAAATGAATAACAACAGACAACAATATAGGCAATATAGAAATCCTGGCAAGGGTGCGTACAGTAAAAATGGCCCGTATGGTCACCCTATACAAAAGGTTTCCATTTCAAATAAAGACCATGAGTTGAACTTGATGGAATTGATGGATCCTAGGTGAGCACTAAAGCATAAGAGACTTTACGTTTATGCCATCACTCCATTTAACTCGATATTACAAACATCCACTTAGCTACAGTGTTGATGGCCTCTAATATTCAGTTTGCTTGACAAAAATATATTTTTTCCAGCAGGCGATGCTGGGAGAGCTGTGTAAATCTGATCTAATGGCATAAACACAGAGAGAAGTCACAGATTAAAGGATGGAACCTGTGTGTCAACAGCTGTCGTGACCACGACTGCCGTGAGTAACCCAGCTGTGCTTGGCACGCTAGCGGATTTGTGTTAAATCACATTTTCTCCTTGATGTTTTTTCTCTGGAATGAATGAGAATACTGCAACTTAAACATTGTTCACTGGGATGAGATTTCTTTGATCCTTACACACCTTTTGCTTTTTCAGATGCTTCAGCACATGATGCTTCAGCAGGACTAACAGAAATGACTGGGACAAGTGTAAGAGGTAATGCATTGCAAGTAATGTGCATTATCATTATTATAGACATTTTCTATTTTTGTATATTTAAAAAAAAAAAAAAAAAAATCCTGTGATTGCAAAGAAATATTTCTTACTATAAAACAGTTGTGCAGCTTCAGATTTATTTATTTATTTATTTATTTTAATAGATAGTTCAAAAGAACAGCATTTATTTGAAATGTAATTTGTTTGTCAAATTAAAAAAAAAATCTTTAATGTCGCTTTTGGTTGATTTACTGTGTCCTTGCTGAATAAAAGTATTATTATTATTATTATTATTTAAAAAAAACTTACTGACTCCAAACTGTATTTTTTAAATAACAGTTAACTATTTATATGTAATCTTATTTATGAAATATCTTTCTTGCCCATATTCAGTCCCAGATGTTATCCGTGGATGTTTTTTTCACATTTTCTAAGCTAATTCTGAGGAAATCTTTGAGGAAAACTGCTAAAAATGATTAATGCAAACAATAATTTTGGCTCTTCCTTTGGATGTAAACACAAACAAAAATGACACGCAAATGAACCAGAGGAATTAAAAGAAGAATGATGTGATGCTTGTACTTTCATTAGTGTGTTTTTCCATAGCAGAACCATGTTGTTTAAAGTATCCTTTTATTGATGCTATTACTGTTTTGGGCAGATTAACTGGTTATACGCTTACAAGCTAAGCGACAAGTGAGAATTATTTTCTGTGCTAATCAACTGTCTCTCAATAAAGCCGCTTCATTCCTTCCAACGAGCACAACTGTACTCTACAGGCTGTAAGATATGTGAAGACAATGTGATGTCAAATATATCTATCAGAAACTGTGCGCACAGACCCTGGTATCAAACCTTGAACACAGTGTTTATGATTTCCCGTCAAGCCAGTACCCGGAATCACAGTGGCTTTAAAAGTCGTCTGTTTCATTCGGTGAAGCTTTGAATAGTGAGCTGTGTAGAGATGGCAATTTACTGCTTTCACCACACAACTTTTCAGTAAGGAAAGCCATTAAAACAGAACTCGAGCTCTGCTCTTCAGCCCAGACTTTTAACTGTAAACGTAGTATTTCACTCTGTGGTGCAATTACAACCGACCTCTCTCTCCGCTATAGCTACACACTATTTTCGTTCTCTATACTGTTCCAATCTATTACTGTAAGTAGATGTGCACCCCTGATTAGGGGTGGGCGATCTGACGATTTTGTGTTGCGATCGATCTTGAAGACTTTCGCAATCTACAGTGGGGAAAAAAATTATTTGATCCCCTGCTGATTTTGTACGTTTGCCCACTGACAAAGAAATGATCAGTTTATAATTTTAATGGTAGGTTTATTTGAACAGTGAGAGACAGAATAACAAGAAAAAAAAGAAAAATGCATTTCAAAAAAGTTATAAATTGATTTGCATTTTAATGAGTCAAATAAGTATTTGACCCCTTCACAAAACATGACTTAGTACTTGGTGGCAAAACCCTTGTTGGCAATCACAGAGGTCAGACATTTCTTGTAGTTGGCCAAAAGGTTTGCACACATCTCAGGAGGGATTTTGTCCCACTCTTCTTTGCAGATCCTCTCCAAGTCATTAAGGTTTCGAGGCTGACGTTTGGCAGCTCGAACCTTCAGCTCCCTCCACAGATGTTCTATGGGATTAAGGTCTGGAGACTGGCTCGGCCACTCCAGGACCTTAATGTGCTTCTTCTTGAGCCACTCCTTTGTTGCCTTGGCCGTGTGTTTTGGGTCATTGTCATGCTGGAATACCCATCCACGACCCATTTTCAATGCCCTGGCTGGCTTCAATGCCCTGGCCCTGATGGTACATCGCCCCCGTCCATCGTCCCTTTGATGCGGTGTAATTTCGTTTTCACAACGAAACACACATGTTCTCTCCATGACATGGCGGCGGCAACAAGAATACTACAGCGAGAATAAAAGTTGTGCCCTCTTTCTTTGCATATACATTTGGGTGGTGTTATACAAATCTTCCCACACCGTGACGTAGACATGTGGGGGCGTGTTTGAATGAGCCGTTTTAGGAAGGTGTGGCAGAGTTTTAACTTTTATAAAGAATATCTCTTTGGGTTTGAGACTTTAATCTTTGCAACAAGACAAAGGAAAAGAAAACATGAAATCGCATTATATGACCCCTTTAATACTCTCTTCTTCGCATAAAGACTTCGTATGGCTTCAGAAGACTTGGAATGCAACACGACTTGTTTGTAATGCTTTTATACTGCTTGTTTATGGTCAGTTTTTTTGCAATAAATACCTGTGACTGCACTTACATTTGCCTGTTACGTGTTTTATATTGTTCAGAGGTGGGTAGGTTTAGGGTAGGGGTGAGGTTAGGTGATCCAGTAAAAGTATAATTTTATATAAAATGATTTCAATTTTTTACAAATGCATGCAGACCATTAAATTAAGACAAACAACTGAGGACACTGCAAATCGAAAAATGACGATAAAGGGGTACCAGGTGGTCCTGATATGTGACGAGTTGGGAGTGAGAATGTGTTGCCATATTTTGCAATGAACTTAAATATAATGTGTCTGTAGATACAACTTTAAATGAACAATTTTGTATTTGTCCTGTGATTTTGATTTATGTCAATGCTTCGATTTGAATGTAGTTATTTCACTAAACACTAAAGCCATTCAGTACACAGTTTTGTGTACTGAATTTTTTCATTTATTTTTTTGCTTCAAGTCAACGTTTTTAATATTCTTATTACTCTCAAAGCTGGTTGGTTTGGTTTATGGCTTATAATGCTTTATGGAGACTTTTGAAATCCCTACAGAAAATAAAAAAATAAAAAAATAATGGGAAAAATACTCCTGAAACTAGCACCACTGAAAAAGTGAGCACTAATGCACTCTATTGCATGTCACTTGTCTTAGTTCTGACTGTTCACCTGTCTTCAGTAAGCTTGAGACCTTTTATGTTAACTTATAGATCCTACGACTTTTATTGCTCAGTAACTTGTAAAATAGTCTTATTAACCAACATGAAACATACATGATAAGATTGTGATCCTTCCTGAAAAATCGTGATATGATATTGTCGCCATATCACCCAACCCTAATTCTGATTTCATGTAGAATAACACAGGTAGGAGCAAATCCATTGTAATGTGTTAAATATGTAGAAATAAAATTAATGTCTGTCTTGTGTCTCAGTTACTGCAGATGGTGGGATTATAATGGCAGATAGCAGGAGTCAATCACAGAGAATTGCACATGACTGAATTGGGCGTG
Organism: Onychostoma macrolepis; assembly: GCF_012432095.1. Taxonomy (NCBI): domain Eukaryota; kingdom Metazoa; phylum Chordata; class Actinopteri; order Cypriniformes; family Cyprinidae; genus Onychostoma; species Onychostoma macrolepis. The sequence continues at coordinate 25,712,008 of NC_081162.1, forward strand.
TGATTTTGATATCAATATTAATGCCTTCGGTTTCTTGGCACTGTTTGTTCTCAGGAGAACGGCAGCAAAAATCGTAACAGTGTTCGGGTTTTCTCATGTTTGCCAAATGCGCGACGTCTTAAAATCAACGGACTCCTAAATAATTAAAAGATGGTTCTCGAGATTTTCCCTGTGAAATACGCCGCATGCGAAGCTCAGACAGTTCTATCAAGGCGAGCGTTCAATTATACGATACCCGGCTGCGTGCATCAATTTATCCGAGACGACGCAGATCTTTTGAAACTTGCAAAAAGTGAGAGTAAATGCTCAGGAGGATAAAAGGCTTAAAAGCATTTGGAAAGTGCATCTGTCATTTCTCATATCTCTGTGTGCTGGTTTTTGGACTGTAGCCTAGAAGTCATTTCTCAGTTAAACAATATATATTTCAATTAAACATCTGAAGCATCTCCTTCAGCTTTCTTGTGAAATACGAGTAAACTATTGATAGTTTACATCTGTAGACATTTATACAAGTTTCAACGGCATTGATTGTCAAAGTCAGGCTAATTTAAGCAACAGAGAGGCCTTCAACTGTCATTACATTCACAATGCAGAACTGCCTTGACCTTGCCACATGAAATGGTGGCTACATAACTAAATATTAAGGACAATTTTTTAATCAAATGTAATTTATTAAGCAAATTTAGTCAGTTCCATCTATCTGCTAGATGATATAATACAGAATGTTACTATACTGCTATGTACAATATTGATAGAAGAATTGTGCATTGTGATTATTAGTAATAATATATTTAATTTTGTTGACTCCAAACATTTAACAATGTTTCTGCTGTTCTTGTTTTCTGAGAAATTGAACAAAATTAAGTGAGTTTATGCTTAAAACAAGAACAAATATCTGTCAATAGGGAATGGACTTGTTTTCCTTTGAATTAAATAGATTTCTCTGAGCCTGATGACAGATATTTGTACTTGTTTTAATCGTATTTTTTATTTTATTTTTTTTATTTTTTTGTAAAAAGTAATTGAAAAGAAAAAGCAATCTGTTGGTGTTGTATTTTCTAATTTTGAGGCTTTGCTAATGCAAGATATTTACATTTAGAGGCCATATTGACATACTGCGTTCCCTTCAATGGTTCGCAGATTCCAGTTCTTAAACTTGGTCTTGAAATGGTCATAAAAAGTTTTAAATTTACTTTCAAAACACGTGCAGAAACCCTTTTTAAGGATAGTGTACTTTTTCAAACAAGTAACTATTTATGCTGTTTATTTATTGACAAATACACTTATAAATCTCTTTGTTACCCAGTCAGGCCTTCACATTACTTGTGAAAATATTTCTAAAAATGAACCACAAACAATTATTTTGACTGGCCCTTTATGTAAACACAAAAATCAGTCCTCTGCTTAATAAATCACCACTTTATTCACCAATGCACTCATCCAAAGCAGCCAAAGTCTCTTTAAGACAAGTCATGTCACTCGGCGGCCATCTTTGAAATGCCTCTCGGGCACGCAAGTGCAGCTCCTATCTCTTTGAATGGGGAAACATCAGATTCTCCAAAACTGTTCATTCACTAAGCTTACGATTAAATTTCATATTTGAAATCACCACAGAAATCTGACAACAACTGTATCATAAATGTTGTTTCTTTTGCTCAAATAGCGTTATAAAAAGCTTATTTTTCAGGCTAGACCAGCCAGTGCGCATTCGCAGTTCTAAGCACACGTCTCAAAGCGCTGACTGTTTCTATAGAAACCGGGACTTCTAATGGCAGCTGCAGTGACGCGTTGACTTTACCGATTAGTGATTGGCTCTTTCATTCAGAAGGTGGGGCTTCCTGCGATTGAGCGGCCATATTGAGCGTTGCATTTTTCCCCATTCAAAACTATACCAGTGACATGTCTTGGGTATTCTATAGTCTTTGAAGCAGCTTACATTGCATTCAAGATATGCAGTTGTTCAAGTTCATTTCCTGTAAAATAGGAAATAGAGACTGTTATTAGCATCTCCTCTTTCTCAGATGATTCAGATGATGAAAAAAAGTCTCAAAAATCTCAAAGTCAAAGATTTTATGAAGTTGAGCGCAAATTATCGTTCTGTTTAGATTAAAAGACGAACTGACAGGTGACGTGTTGTGATCAATGGATCTCTTTCAGTTCGTTTTCCCGTGCCTTTATTTTGATCCCATCACCTGTGATGTATTCAGAAACAAGAGGGAAAGAGAAGGCGACGAGGTTAAATATTCTGGATTTTTGCACGCCATAAATTGCTTTCTGTCAGGGAAATGTAAATCAACATGGCATGAGCAGATTGATGGAGTCGGCCTGGCTGGGTGCACTTTTATTTGAGGCTTAGGCAAAAATCTGCGTGTTGATATAGATGGAGAGGGCTTTTAATGCATGCGCTAGTGCTAACAGTGAATAATAGACAAAATGCTAAACTAACCAGAGTCTTTGCCAAGAAAGATTTGTTTAAGATATGAAGAGTTATTCTTAATATTATTCATATATATCATCAATACTTTTTCCAGTGAAACCATTTAAACATTCTAGAAACCTGATAAATTTTGGGCCTGACAAAGATCAAAACATTAAATAATGTGCAGATTTTCCTCATTTACTAACATGATAAATTTACCCAATATGCAAAACTGTGTGAAATATTGCTATTACTTTTTTGTATGATTAATACAACAAAAATGTTATATAAAAGTTTATATATGTTAGAGATTAACAAAAAGTTTAATATATGATAGATTTTGTTTAGTAATGTATTTGTGATTATGTAATTAATACAACTAAAAATTATATAATAGAATATGTCAAAATAATATAATATAAAGAGAATATAATATAAAATATAATTATATTTTATTTATTAGTGATTTATGTGATTATATGGTTAACACAACAGATTTTTATTATTAATAGGCTAATTATATTAATGTGAATACTTATTCACTTATTAACTATTAACTATGATTTTTCCCTCAATAAATTCCTAATTTGCTGTTTATTAATAGTTAGTAAGGTAGTTTTTAAGTATTGGTTTTTAGGTATTGGGTAGGATTAGGGATGTAGAATAAGGTCATGTGGAATAAGGCATTAATATGTGCTTAATTACTACTAATAAATGGCTAATATTCTATTAATATGCATGCTAATTAGCAACTAGTTAAGAGACCCTAAAATAAAGTGTTACCGAATATTTTATATTAATTTGTGTGTTTGTGTGTGTGTGTGTGTGAGAGAGAGAGAGAGAGAGAGAGATAGAGAGAGAGAGAGAGAGAGAGGGAGAGAGAGAGAGATAAACAAAAAAATATGTGGCAGGGTAATATTTAAGATAAAGATTAATTTATTTACTTGAGATAAAAAAAAAAACAATAGAAAATACAAATACAAAAATAAATGGTTTTTTTTTTTCATATTTATATATATTCCTACATATATGGAAATGCTGATGTAGCAAGATAAATATTTTAAAAATTGGAAAATATTTAAAATAAGATATATTTTCTACAAATAAGTCTTAGTATCTTACACAGTTTAGTCAGAATGCTGGTGAATAATGATTTTTCTCAGTGTTTTCATCTTAAAATGTCTCTCATGAGCACTGGAGTGCTGCTCCGCTCCTGACATTAATGTGACCCTGAGAGGCTGTTTCTCCAGCCTGCAGTAAGGCAGGGCTGGTGGTCTGTTGATTTTTCCGGTCCCGTGTGTGTGAAAGCGTGGTGTGGTCTCTCCCATCTGCTGGATGCAGCTCATTAGGATGCGATAGAGATCCCTTCCAAAACAAACCCGGTCTGCGCTCAGAGAATGGGGCTGGTGGTAAACACCAGCGCGACATGACAGCTTCACTCTCACTATCGATAAATCCTCTCGGCTTCAGCAGCCTGCGTGTGCACACCTGTAAGAGAGAGAGGGGAGGGGAATGCAAGCTGTCCCATGACTCAATGATAGCAGATGACCTGGAACCAGAACAGCACTGAAAGATGATCAGGCCAAAATCTTGCCTTTTCCACCATCACACAGATAATTCCCTCATCTCCAGATTCCACGTTCCTTTTTTCATATTTCAGGAGAGGTTATTTGGTGTTTAGTACCTGTTTTTTAGTATTATATTATATTATATTATATCTACATGTGAATTTTGTCTTAGATGTTACACCTAAAATCAGAAAAATAAAAACAGGCATACATAATTATATTTTATACAACAGTTATTTCTGGTCCTCGAATCTGATTGGCTGAGAGGTCTTTCCCACCATTAGGTATTCTATGAGTATCGCTACGGGAACCGTTTCACCGTTTGTATCACTCCGCTTGCGGTATTTCTCACAGCAAGTGTCATGACGGATGCCCAAACAAACTAAAATATTATAAATATTACTGTTGTTGTGTAATGGAATGCAGCTTTACACGTTTTTAGGCGAGAATTAAGTTGTTTAGACTTAAAATATGCGGTTTATTGATAGAGATGGTGCCAATTTGATGTTTCCAGGGTGTCAGCAGCCATTCAGCGCTCATGAACCCGCCGAGAGCAGCCTCACCTCGTCCAGCTATTCTGAAATTTGCCACTGGCTCTGATGTCTCTATAGTGGTTAAACACGAGAGAGATTTCGTTTTGGGTAAATCTAACTGGCAGTCTTTGGTCTCATTAATCTGTTATTTGTTCCAGAGCAAATAGTTTTGGCTGAGGGCAAAATTTCATAACTTTATATTTTTATAAAACACTGTAGAGTGCTGATTTTGTACTTTTAACCAGATTACTAAGCAACTTTTATAATGGTAATTGTTGTTTATTGAATATTATTGTTCAATAATATTTTATTAAGAAATTTTATTGGTATTGAGAGTTGCGGTCTGTATGTTAGTGATGGTGATTTAGTTACTTATTAGAAGGCCACAAGAGACCATTTTTGGAAGTGTGTCAGCAGTAAAGACTTTAATATTTAAAGTGACTGAAACAGGGTTGTAAACAAGGAAGTTATTTTTACTTTTAACAACACCTTGTAAGATGCAGCTAACAAATTTATTGACCAGCGTTATCATCAGAAATCCCCTTAACAGATGAAAGAATACTATGACAAAGATATCGCTTTTCTCAGCGGGCATTCAAACATGAGATTAAGCCGAAGAATAAATGCTGTCTCCCATACATCACACTCAGTCAAATTCTCTCTACTCTACGTAATAAAATAAGCTTTTAACTTAAGCAAAGCATAATTTAACAGATGAGCCCAGGCCTACGTTACTGTCAACTTTATATTTGAATCCGTGGCGGAAGGAAGTAGTTCCACACACAAAAGGGTTCAAGGCACTCCTTGGTTGTTTCTTATGCGGCCTTCACGTGCTTTCGGAATTATCGTAAATACGAGTTTCTTAATTGGAACTTAGCCATGGATGGACTCTCAAGTCTTATATGGTACTGGGAAACTCTGAGATAAAGATGCGTTCACGCCATATCGTAATTACCGTTATTACGAGATATCAACTTGTAAAAAGCGTTCACGTCCTCGTAGAAATTATAATTACAACCTGTGAACTGGGAACTTTCTGAGAGCTACGACTTGTACTATCTGACCACCTCAGATTCATTAGGCGCTATGCTTAGGCATTGATAGTGCAACAGTTCCAGGTCTGAGTCCAAGGGTGTGAACAGCTCCAAGTAGAACCGAAAATCCATGGTTACTATACACTGTAAAAAATGACCGTGATTTTAACGGTAAAAAACTGTGAAAAAGCTACGGTTTTTATTTTACGGTGAAATACCGTTTTTGGAAGTGAAAAAGAATGTAAAATTTACAGGGAAAAACCATAAATTGACGTTCCCAGAATTCCCTGCATTGCATTTCAAATTTAGTTTGAATTTGATGTTTTTTCTTTGAAATAACTAGGTTTCTTCTTAGTTTTTTCTTATCAGTTATGTTTATTAGGGTTGTATGTTATATCTAATGTTGTTAAATTAATGTTTATTGCATATTTCAGTTTAATGAGTCTCACCATTATGGTGTTTAGTGTTTGTGTGAATGACACTGTGCACCTTCTGTATATGTTATTATTTAAAATCTGCTTGTGATGGGCTTTGGTTCATCATGTGACTTTCTCATCACCACCTGCATTTGTTGGTTATCAGTGTAATACAAAGGTACAAAACAGATTTCAATACTTCAATAGGTTGGTATTAGGGCTGGGCAATATATCGCTATGCAAGCTACGCAATATCTCGTTCATTATTGAAGGCGATTCATCTGCGATAAAGAACGTGATATTGCGCAGCTTGTCAGTGATCTACGGCTCTGTGTATTAAATGCAGCTCCATTTGAAAACAGGTGATGGAGATTTACCGCTAATCAAGGAACCGGCTTTACTGACGAGATGCCACTGCATATCGCATGAGATATATTGCCCAGCCCTAGTTGGTATATTATCATTATATCAGATCACGGTATTAAAACCGTAAAACCTAAAACGTTGCTACCGTATATTTTACGGTAGAATTCCGGGAACCACAGCTGCCGTTTTTTTACCGGAAATATTACGGAAATTTTTTTACAGTGTAGTTAAACCATGGTAACCACAAATTAACCATGGTATTTGTAGTAAAACTGTGGTTATACAAATGGTAATCTTTATGCCAAAAAAACATGGTTACTACAAAGCATGTATTTGACAGAAATTCCAGAATCGTCAAAAAAGTTGACTATCTAACGTGGTGAATGTTTATGTGATTGCCAACCAATGGAATGCAAAATTTTATTCTTTCTGACAACACAGCACTTGAATGCGACAAGCTCGTAATCATGACTTCAAGTGGGAAATAGGAAATTTCCGATATTTCCATACTTAACACGCTTGTGCCGTCAAACTGTTGTATGAACGCAATATCACACGAGTAGCTCTGCAATAACGCTGTTTTCTTACAGTAAGAGTAAAGAGCTATAAAATTATATGTGGATTGCAGCTCAGATCATTTGATCAAAGAGTTGAATGAGAAATGAGTTCATATTGAGATTTTGGACTTTTGATGTTTTGGCAAATCTGAGCACAGTGTGAGACTTTGAGATCTCTCTTGGTTCAAGATAGGCTATTGAAGATATTACATTTGTGATGTTTCCTGTTGGTTGAGCTCCTATTATGAACATGGGAAACCAACATCCCATAATGACGTCCAGTGTCCAAAACGCAACAAATGCCAGTGTTTTCAGCATGCTGGATTTTATTAAACAGGCCTCTGAGAAACTGTCCATATTTAAATGAGTTTGAATGAAGAATTCTGACATTGCAATATGAGAACAACTGAATTCACAGCCCAACCAGAACCTCTCAGAGCTAAAAGGGAATATTTCAACATTTATGAGCATATCTCCACTCATGGGTTCAGACCGCTCTGTTTTCTGTCGTCAGCTCTGTGGTTTTGGAGCATCAGCACACAGAAAAAAAGGTGATTTTCTCTGAAACGGAGTGGAACTCATGCATAAAACGCCCATGCCATCCCAAACACAGCGGGATTTGTCCTCCTAAACCCCATGTAATGGAAACAGCCCTCCTGCTGTCTGCAGGTGGAAACATGGTTAACTGCTGCTTATCCAGTTATTATCATCATAGTCAGAACCGCCTGCTGTCAGCCGCTCTTATGTAATTACTATGGCTTTTAATGCTATTTTTAATCTTTGGTTTCATACAGTATTTCTTATAATTGTTTCATGCTTTTGCTTTGTTGATGTCACTTTAGTGGCCTTTGCACAAGATTTCGGGTCATTAATGTTTAGTTTGAATCTTTTAATTTATTCAGAATATGTTACAGCTGTAATACATAAAACAAAAGACTTATTTTTCTATGAGGAATGTGTACAAAACAAGAGTGTCTAAAATACATAATTTGTTCCTTTTTATGACATGGCAAGAGTAATTCGGGTCATAAATGCATAAATATATGTAAGCATATTTTATTAAAATAGTCATTATCATAACTGCATATAAAAACATGAATACACAATAAAATGAATACAATTGCAGCAAACAGCTCAAAGACTATATATAGTCTCTCTATATATTTATATTTAGACTCTTTAGACTTTAGATATTTTGTAAGTGAAGCAGTTTAAAAATAATAATCACAATAATTGCATTTTAAAACATGAATATGAACAACAATGTTTATAAAAAACTACAGGATTCCAACAAACAACATATTTTTTTAGACTAGATTCTGGATTAGATTCACCATTCTGGATATCATGTATTAGATTGCCATTATCGTAATTAATTAAAGATTACTGGTAATTCATATTTAATGACTTTTCAGCCAACATTATATGAAACAAACTAAACTAAAGGACTCTCTCATTTGACATGACTCTCAGGTCAGAACACAACACCATCCTGTTGTCTGCTCTGTCCAATACTATGCATAATGCAACACAATAATGCAGCACAAGCTAGAAAGATTCTTGTGTCCAATGAGTCATTTGATTTATGCGTTGTGGTCCTCTTGGGCCGTCATAATAGAATGGCTGAGCTTTTCACGAATCAGAGTGACATATAAGAAAAAGGTTTTTGGGTGTCGGGTCGACAACTGCTCAAAGCTACTCAGAAAATAGCCAATGGTTCAGTCACCCACGGTGGAAAGAATTCATGAGAGGACAATCGCTTTCACTGTTCCACCAAAAACAAATAGATCTGGACACCCTACTGGGGACTTTGACAACCGTATTTTCAAAAGTGAGCTTACAGTATATGTAAAAACTATGTGCTACTGTTCTTAATCAGCAGATTTGTCTGCTTTTCCAGTAAAAAAATTATCATTAGACAAAGTGTTTGGAGTTTTGGCTGCTTGCTTTAAACAGAAATGTCTCTAAACATAAGAGGAAAAACAAAACTGTCATCCAAAAGAGCCAGGCAAAATATTCTAGATACATTATCTATAAAGTCTTAAAGAGATTGTTCACCCATAAATGTGAATTCTGTCATCATTATTTTATTTACTCGCCCTAATGCCATTCCAAAACTGTATGACTTTTGTTTTCTGAAGCTTAAACATCACCTATCTCTTTAATATGTTATGCAATTTTGCTTTTTCACAGGTAATTTTATGTTTTTAAGGACTTGTTCGTCTCAAAATTAAAATGTCATTTACTCATGCTGTTCCAAACATTGATTTATTTTTCTTCATGAAGCACAAAAGATGCTTTCTTTCCCATATGACCTCAGAAAGGGCTTCTTTAAAGTTGTTATTTGTTTGAATGCATGATGTTGCCTCTTTTTCATAAATTAAAAAAATGTCTTTCATGTTTCAGGGAAGAAGAAAAGGTGTGGCTGGATGGGAAAAAAAGTAAGTCATTTATATTGTTAGATGAACTATTCCTTTAAGGATGCAGATATATATTTTAATCCAAAACAAGACTAAGATTGAGATCTTATTTATTCATTTAATTTAATATTATATTTTTGTATAATACAGTGTATATACATAGATGCATGGGGTTTGTACCTTAAAAACTCGAAATGCATTTTAATTCGCAGTGCATATAGAAAATATCTTTATGTGCATTTTGTTCATTTTTTTTCTGTAATTGTTTTTTTTTTTTTGTTAATGTTTTTAATGTTTTTAAATGTAATTATGATTTGTTTTAAAACCGCTTCACAGTCTCTTAATTATGTGAATTTTCAATTATTTATTTAGCAAATGCTTTTTCCAAAGCAATTTGCAGATGAGGAATACAATAAACGTTTCATCTTAAAGGAATAGTTCACCCAAAAATGGAAATTTGGTGAAAATACAATTACACTCAGTAAATTTTTCACTAGAGAAATCAATGTTATGGATATGGGAGTTGTATTTTAGCCATAAGCAATGGTTTAAAGTTAAAGCATCTCAATGATGGATTTGTTTCTTACAAACACGCAGCTTTTCACTTCAAAAGACATTAACTGATGGACTGGAGTGGTGTGGATTACTTGTGGATTATTGTGATGTTTTTATTAGCTGTTTGGACTTTCATTTTGACGACACCCATTCACTGCAAAGGATCCATTGGTGATCAAGTGATGTAATTCTACATTGTTCCCATGAAGAAAAAATCTAATCTACATCTTGGACGGCCTGAGGGTGAGGACATTTTCAGCAAATTTTCATTTTGGAGTGAGCTATTCCATGCAGTTTCTTTATTTTTGACCCCAATCAGAACAGCCAGGAATCAACATCACAATAACCTTTCTCCACCACGGAGGCATAAAGCATAGTCCGGACCGAACACATCAAGCAGGAAGGAGTCGTAGCAGCAGCGCACATGTGTTAAATGTGTGTATGTGTCGGCTGGACTGGTCCCAGCTGCCCCGGGTCATGGCACCAACCCGGATAAGACTCAAACTCCTCCAGGCGATTTGTCCCAGCCTGTTGCCATATGCATCCTCCTCGTTCCCTAGGGTCCGCCCCACATGGTGCCGTCGTGGCATGCGGACTCAGAGGTTGTAGAGGACATGCTGGCTTCTCTGGTCACGCTGATATTTGTGTTGCCTGCTGACAGTTGGCCTCGCACACACACGCACAGTGTCATTCTGTCGGACCAGAGATGCAGACTGACACAGCTTCACTACGCATCTGGCATCATGGGTGAGAGAGAATTCAAAGCACCTTCGACAGTCCACACAGTCTGTCCTTCCAGGTTAAATGTGGGAGACACTGACTGTGTTCAGAATGAATACTAGCATACTGCTGACTACATACTGCACTAATACTGCCTATTTTTTTTTTAAGAAAATGACAAATGTTTTAAACAGTAGTGTCTTACATTGTTGCAGGTTGCATGTTTTAAGGATAAAATAATCTGTATGGCAAAAGGAGATGTTATTTAGAAAAGGAGGATTTCTATTTACACATTATACAAGATAAGATTATTGAAGTATGTTTGACAAGAAAATAGTATTTCAGTCTTTCACATCAAAACTTGCATGTCTAATTCAATGTGTTATTTTGTTTGTAAAATTTACTAGCAATTTCTGAGTGAAAATATTTTCAAAGTAAATCCTACACCATTTTTTCCCCAATGTATTGTGTTTTTAAATTTTGGAAGAAAGAAAATGGCAGGGTTGGAACTACATATTATAATAAAATAAATATTAAAAACTAAATATTGTGGACAACCCTTTAATCTCATTTGTGCACGCAAATATTACACCATAATTGATTCAATATCTGACTGGATGTGTTGATCGTGTGATTAAAAACCTAGTATACTACTGTATAAAACATTTATTGTTTCCTAATGCATTCTGTTGCACATAGGCGACTTTAAAAAAAAGTAGAATGCACTATATGTGACCCTGGACCACAAAACCAGTCATAAGTAGCACGGTTATATTTGTAGCAATAGCCAACAATACATTGTATGGGTCAAAATAATCGTCAAGATCATGTTCCATGAAGATATTTTGTAAATTTCCTACCGTAAATATATCAAAACTTAATTTCTGATTAATAATATGCATTGATAAGGACTTAATTTGGACAACTTTAAAGGCGATTTTCCTCAATATTTTGATTATTTTATTTTATTTTTTTCACTCTCACATTCCAGATTTTCAAATAGTTTTATCTCGGCCAAATATTGCCATATCCTAACAAACCATACAGCAATGGAAAGTTATTTATGTATGTATGTTGTGTAAATCTAAATTTTAAAAAAATGAGCCTTATAACTGGTATTGTGGCCCAGGGTCACATATATATGCAGTATGCAGAGAACTGTAGGTTAGTATTTTATCCCAAACACGCATGCACTATATTTAAATACATTTGTGCATGCAAATATTAAAACATAACTGATGTGATATTAAAGTAGACAAAACTAATGTTACACTTTTTTACACAAACTTGGACTAAAAATGCAATTCTTATTTTGCATCTTTGCAAATGGATGCACATATTGTATTTAAACTTGTTTGAGCATGCAAAAATTAAAACATAATTGATGCTATATTTAACAAGTAGTATGGGCAATATTATGTGGTGTATGTTGCGCAGTATGCAGTAGGTTAGTATTGCATCCCAAACACGCACATCTTGAATTTCAACTCATTTGTGCATGCAAATATTAAAACATAATGAATGCAGTATTTTACTGGACTTCTGAAAGCTACACAATTTTATGCAAACTTGGATTAAAATTTAAAAATAACTCATTTAGTTTCACATAAGCCACCCTAAAAAGTAGTATGCACTATATAGTATATGATGTGCAGTATGCAGTGAGTGGTAGGTTAGTATTGCATCCCAAACATGCATTCACAAACTGTATTTAAACTCAGTTTTTCTTGTGCATGGTATATTTAAACTGTGCAAATATTAAAACCTAATTGATGCATTATATGACTTGACTTCCAAAAATGTGCATGCTTTCACACACACACACACACACACACACACACACACACACACTGCCGTTCAAAAGATTTTTTAATGTTTTTTAATGTAATTTATTCCAGTGGTGCAAATCAGAATTTTCATCAGCCTTTACACCAGTCTTCAGTGTCACATAATCCTTCAGAAATCATTCCAATATGTTGATTTATTATCAATGCTGTTCTTTTTAGCTTTCTATTCATCAAAAAATCCTGAAAAAAATGTCACAGGTTCCAAAAAATATCAAGCAGCAAAACTGTTTCCAACACTGGTAATAAATCAATATATTAGAATGATTTCTGAAGGATCATATGACTCTGAAAACTGGAGTAACAGCTGATGAAAATTCTGATTTGCATCACTGAATTAAATTATTACAATTAAATGAATTGTGTATTATATATATCTATGACACGGAGTAGAGTGAAAACTCCTCACATGGCCGCTACCGAACATCCGAACATAATGAAAAAAAAGGAACATTGATGGATCTTCTTCCGTCTGTTCTGCAAAATGTTAACAAATGTATATTTCTGCAAGAGTAAATATTGTGACAATATCAATATTAATTGTCTCAAGGCAAAGGCATTCCTCCTGGAACAGGTCGCGCGCTGCTGCGCAGAGCTAACGCGGGTTTGGCGGGTGTTCATTTCATACTCTGTGACAGTTTATTTAATGTAGAAATTATACATTGTATTTAATGTATAAGGTACATGTACAACAAACAGGTAATGTCATAGTGGTATCGTGAACTGTAATCGAATGTAGCCTATACCTGTGGAACCGTAGACAGCACACGCGGTGTTCATCTAATAAAGATCTTCATAGCTAGCAAACAATAGCCTTTGCAGATTTGCTTTCAATTGACTGTAGATCCAAAGCCACATCTTCACCGCTCTTGATGTTCTTAAACTTTCTGTTACAACTCTGAGTGAGAACCGCTTCAGACACCTCAGCGCGTGCGGCAGGGAACTGAATGAATCATTCAAACTGATTCGCAAACCAATTCACTGGTTTGCCAACTGGTTTGATCAAGCCTTTGAACAGAATTGACTCAAAAGAATGAATCATTTGCGAATTGCGAATGTCATATCATGGCATTAAAATCATTAATGACAACCATAAAACTAGCAGCCAATGCTCTGACCCAGCCGGCTTTGAGTCTGGTTCATGAGGACTGTATGTTACACTGCATTATTTAGCAGGCCTAAACAATACAAAGTGTTTTCTTTTTGTTCTTGTTTTGTTTCTTCCACTTGACATCCCATGGAAAATGCAGAGGCCTTGAGAGCTATAGTGGTTTGTAAGTATAGCGCGAGCTAGTGCTGTCTGAATCAGTCTTTGTGAAAGCAAATGCTCATACAATACACTCTGTCATCAGCTTTTTCTGCTCAATGTCAAAAGCACTTGTTCAGCCGGCTACATTTCCACGAATCAAAATTGATTTTGCATGTACCATGCCATTGCCATAGCAATCACGACAAAAGGAAAGCAGAGTTTTTGATTTGCTTTTTCTGTTTCTAATGTAAAAATAAATACCCAGTGGCTGTGTGAGCCTCACATACGTGACGTCTTGCATATATATTGCACGTGTGATGAATCTCCTCGCGGGACATCTGGAAACATTCGATAGTCCCAGCATCATATTGATTCCTCATTATTTCCTCTTTTCACGTAAACTCTCATGTTATCTCCAGAAGCTGCCGCTCTCAATATACCGTGGTTAGTTTAGAGGCCGCTATTACTGTATGACAAATATAAACAGGAATTAATTTTCCCCTGCAGACCACTGCTAGATTCAATCGCTGATTAGCCAGTCACTTGTTCTCGCCTGCTTTTATTACATTAATGACAAGGGATTTAATTTTGTTTTATTGCGTTGATGAGACAAGGAATAATAATTAGGCATTCAGAGGCGGGAGAACATAACAAGCATGTTTGGACCTATAATGAGCGTTCAGATTGTTGGTTTAAGGTTGGAAATAAAGATTTGGCCTGAAAAATACTTGAATGAAATGCCGTTCTTGACCTTCTGCAAAAGGACAAAACGTACAGTCTGACTTTTGATTGACGAGGTCAGAAAAATCACAAACCATGTAATGAATTACTGTAGATGTTTGATTCGGTCAAATGACTTGCTGAATCAGTCAGAGTGGTTCTTATTTACTGAACCTTAAATAATTAGTTTTGTCAACTCCAAATGGAAACATGCTGCGTTTTGTGTGAGTGACCATTCAAAAGTTTGAGGTTGGTCAAATTTGTCTTCTGCTCACCAAGGCTGCATTTATTTGATCAAAACACAGTAAAAATTGTGAAATATTATTGTAGTTTAAAATAGCTGTTTTATATTTAAATATATATTTAAAATGTAATTTATTCCTGTGATCAAAGCTGAATTTTCAGCATCATTACTCCAGTCTTCTGTGTCACATGATCCTTCAGAAATCGTTCTAATATACTGATTTATGATTACTATCAATGTTGAAAACAGTTGTGCTGCTTCATATTTTTGCGGAAACTGATATATTTTATTTTTCAGGATTCTTTAATGCATAGGAATCTCAAAATAACAGCATTTATTTGAAATATAAATCTTTTGTAAGTTTATTGATGTCTTCACTGACACTTGTGATCAATTTAATTCATCCTTGCTGAAAAATTGTATGTATTATTTAGGTATATTGGAATCTGGACTCAAATTCCTTGTGATTCTCATCCCTAAAGAAAAGGCAGCATGCAGAGAAATTTCCATAAGAGTTGTCCAGGACAGGCATTCGTCCAACACTGAGCTGTTGTCTCATCCGTAAGTGACAAAATTCAGATGCTGCGACATGTTGTTTATGTGCTGAGCTGCACGGCAGAGGCAGCAGGGCTTGCCACAAACTTTTGATTTATTAAACAACTCGCCTTGCCACGGCTGCAAATTTCCCTGACATTACTAAAAAAAAACTGGGTACTGTTGTCTGGCACGGCGTATCTACAGAGCGAAAAATTACAACAGGATGTAGCAGTGAGGACAAGCACAGAGGTATATGAGCACATGTTTATGGCAAACATCTCTACTGCAATATAGATAAAACAATATATAGGTTAAAACCTGGACATGTGGCGACCCAGCACAAATATAGCAAACTGTGTCAACAATGACAGTGGCATATATATATATGTGTGTGTGTGTGTGTGTGTTCTGTGTGTGAAAAAGATGATTCACAAGACATAGTCTCTATTTTTGAATGATCTGAGTCTAACACATTCATGTTGGGCTTATATAAACGTAACCCTGTGTGTGTGTGTGTGTGTGTGTGTACAAAAGTGTAATAATCTGTGGTTAGTAAGAATTTTTTGCTACCTGGTCTCATGGCATTTACGTACCTGGGTGCACTTTTTAGTGTGACATTAAATACGTACCAATAAGTACATATCACTGCAGTTTCCAAATTAAATGAACACTTTCACACAAATTTACAGAGTTGCGATTAATAAAGCGTAATTTTCTCACAATTACTTGAAGAATATCATGCTATGACTTCAAAACAATATTAATATGCTGGGAGATTTGAAAACTGATGCTTTTGAACGTTAGCATCACACACATCCAGCTTCATATCTATGGGTTTTCATAGATGATAAGTTTGTTCGGTAGCTCACGGAGTACGGAGACAGATTTAGGAGACGAGAAGCACCGGTCCGAATCCCGTGTAACTACGGTTCGACAAAGCAGTTAAAATCTGTGTAAAAGGAAGTTCAAATGGCACAGTCGCATCAGCTAACACGTTTTTATATCAGTTTTGCATTTGTTAACACTATCGGGTAGGTTTAGGGCTGGATTTGGTGTAGGGCATATTTCCAACACGATAGAGCATTAACCTTTAGCGACAGTCCCCGGATATTTGAATTCTGAACCGCCGCAATACGTATCTGAAGCAACGTAATAATAAAACAGCAATACGTACAAATATCTACGTAATAAAAATGTGCCAGGGTTCACATATTGAACCTGTGTTATAGCTCCACTCAGTGGACATTTCTATTCGAAACTGCGGCGAAATGTGCAGCAAGGTACGTAAAACGGTGTTGCTCAAAAAGTGCGCAGAGGTACGTATTTGTATGAGACAGGTTGGTTTTTTTTTTTTTAAAGAAATTAATACTTTTATTTAATTTTATTAATTAATACTTTTAATGTTTTTTATTCAGCAAGGACACATTAAATTGATCAAAAGTAAATACATTTACAATACAAAGTATTTATATTTTACATAAATATTTAATATTGCTATTTTACATGTTCTACCTAAATATTTAATATTACACAATTACAACTTAATTTTTGCATGTTTTATTTTATATTCACAAACAGCAGAAAATATATATTTTATTGATTTATTTATTATTATTATTATTATTATTATTTACATTCCATTTTTACTATATTCTACACTCTATGTGAATTTTTTATAAATACATTTTTCTTTGATACTTTTGGAGCTTAGGTGTTGCCGACTTTGCATTTTCAATATGCTTCTACTATATTCTACTGTAAAATTAAAATTGGTTAATATAATATTATGGTTAATCTGTATATATTAATCAAGACTAAAATGCATTCAATGAAATGAATTAATTATTATTATTATTATTAACCACAATATTTATAATTCCTGTGAACCTACTAGAAGAAAACTGCAACCCATTTTCAGTTTTTGCAACCCACCAGTTGAGAACGACTGATCTAAAAAAAAAAAAAAACACACACACACCAGCCAGGCTGTATTTTCTAACATCAGTGGGATTATTAAAGCATATTACAGCGGCAAGCAGCTCAGAGACGTTTGCTGACTGGGACTCGTCCTGCAGGGATCAGGGTCTGACCGGAGATCAGGGTCGTAAGACTCGCTCCTGTTGTGTTCTCTGTTTACTGCGGCTCTGAGCTCTGCTTCTGTTCTCTCGTAAATCTCTCCTAACAGAATGGGTACAATCCCACGTGTATGATTAAACACAGAGAGGAACATTTACACACCTGTCACCGCACAAATCTGCTGAACGGCTTTTATTCTCCAGTAATGTGAGAACTGTGATGCATTTTATTTGTGTACAGCTGAATGTTTATCATTAATTGTGTACATCTCCCTAGCAGTGTTATTTTAGTATCACTGAGATATTATTTTGCACTCTCGGGAAAAAAAAATATATATACAAAACTGTCACTGGGGCAGTACCCTTTAAAAAGATAATAACGTATACTTTTAAGATATTAATATAGACCATTTAGGGATAAATAAAGTGCAAAGATATACCCTTTAGCTATAGGGTACTGCCCCAGTGACAGAGAGTGTAGGTGTTTTTTAATCATATTTTGAATTTGTATTTTTGCATTTTCTGTTTTTATTTTAATTTTAAAGTTTTAGTAATTTTGTTTTTATCATTTTTTTAGTTATTGCTTTTTAATATCTGCATTGTTTTTAATTATTATTATATTTTTAATTTTAATTATTTTTTAGGTTTATTTCATTTTATTTTAGTAAACATTTATTTTAGTTTAAGTAATGAAAATATTTTTTCATCCTTTTTTGTTTAGTTTTAGTCATTTTTATTTGTTTCGTTGTTTTAGTCTGAATTGTGAGATACTGCATAAATACAAATGAGAAATGTTCGTTTTATTTAACTATAATTGTCACGAATCCGGTTCATGGTCTTCCGTCCACTCGCCATCAGAGGTCGCCCTTCCTTCATATTGACTCTTACACCACACAGACTGTTACATGTCACTCCGGACTACAGTTCCCATCATCCATTGCACTGATTGCACATACACAGCTGAATGCACTGATCACACAGCTGTCAACAATCATACGCTCACCTGAGAGCCATTGCACACACTACATAACACCCACTCAGATCCTGTTCAGATCACTGAGTATTGTCTAACGTTTAGCACTCTCCTAGTGTTAGCTGCTTATCAAGCCTTTCCGTGGTTGTTTTTGTGTTTAGTCTCCTGTATTATTCTGCATGTATCACTCGCCTAGTGATAGCTGCCTTACGGAGTCTTGTTCTAGTTTTGTCTAGTCTTTTCGTATTGCCTTGTTTCCTGATTCCTGCCTGTGTACCTTGGGTTAACCCTTGTCTTGCCGCTCGGACTCTGTCTGTACCTCGTCTTGACTATTGCTTGTGTTTCTGGGTTACACTTCTTGTCAAGCCCTCTGGATTCTGTTTGCCGATCGATGACCTAAGCCAGCCCTAGGAATATTCTTGTGTTTTGCCCATCTGTTTGCTAGTGTTTCGACCCTGCCTGTGTTTGTTGACCACGTCAGACAATAAAAAGCTTGCACATGGATCCGCACGCCTCACGCTTCTGTTACAATAATAACCCCCATTTTTACAGAAGATTTCTGAGATAAAAAATAAGTATTCTGTGGTGGAAGCAGAAAAAAACGTCAATATGTTAATTCAGAATTGCGAGGAAAAGTTTATATATTGCATTTTCTTTGTCATATATATGACATATAAAGAAAAAGAATTCTGAGTTGTCTTTATATCTAACAATTCTGTTTATATCTCGCGATTCTGAGAAAAACAGTCCTGATCGTAAGATATAAACTCAGAATTGTAAGTAAAAGGTTACAATTACCCTTTTCATTTTTTTATTCCATGGCAGAAATGTGCTTCCAAGATTCAATAAAAGATTAATTTACCGCTGAAGTGTGTACGTGAGCAACATCAAGTAATGTTCTATCGCAAGCTTTTTGCTACTGCATTGTTTTGTACACTGATGATCTGAAATTTGTCACTTCCAGGCTTTCCTTCAGACATGAAGTTAATGCCGCAAGACAGGAGAGGAGCGAGAGCCACCTGTGACAACACCCAAGGGCCCCAGCAGCCCCTCATCGGGCCCTCAGGAGCCCCACAGCAGTCTCGTCAGGTGCAGGTAAAGCGGCATGAAGTGTTTATGTTTTCCTCCTGATCAGCTGGCTCACGTTTGTGGCGTTTTGCGTATCAAGGGCTCTGACACTTTGCGTTTCCAGCTCACTGCAGCTGAAGACAGGCGAGGAAATACGCACAGAGCGGGAAGAGTTATCGCCCAATGAATGCTGAAGGAGAAAGGCCAGATAGATTGCTGTTGTCACTTCTTTTTCATTTATTTACCCTTGGCCCTTATCAGGCTCGCCATGCTAACACGGGCATCCAAATACAACAGCGTCACAATTAGAATCAGGAAGGGCTCTTGTAATGGGGAAAGAGAAATCGGCAAAGCGGGCGTCAGGACACAAACGGGCTCAAAGACACACTCAGCTTGTCTAATAATCACCCGAGACGTGATTTACTGCTAGATGGCGTCTTTGAGAAGCATTCGAGAAGGATGTCTCATTGTGAAATAATCTGAAGCTGAAATTGAATGAAATATAGATTAAATGTCATTATCTACCCAGGCTAATTGTGCATATTTCATTTATTGGATTGGATTGCAACAAAATGCGCAAATGATGCTATTAAACAACTTGTTACTGATCAAAAATAAAATGTAACAGCAAATGATGTGGTTTGAATGTAAAATCAATTTGTAAGGCAAATTAAATCTCTGGGTTGTTTCTTGCAGTGCCAAAACACCAGATTATTTATGTAATGTATGTATGTATTTTTAAATATAAACATGGTTAATATATGCTAATAATAATAGTTGCAATTTTTTCCTATGTATTAATGAAATTCATAATAACTCTGGGCTTATTAAGTAGGCTTATTTTATTAGGTTATATGTACTATTTTACTGTGGACTTTTATACTATTTATTTACCATTTAATATTAATAATTCATAATAAGATTTTATTGAATAAAATATAAATACTATGGTTTTTGTTTAGTTTTTTTTTTTTTTTTTTTTATTATTATGCAAGTAAAGAATGTGACAATGTTTACATGTACCAAATACATAATATGCCTAACATATAAGACAAAGAGAAGAAAAAAAAAAAAAAACAGAAAGAAAAAAAAAAACACTGAGTTTAGAATACTATGGTTAATATACTTCACTACTACTACTGTTTCACTTTGTTTCATGGATGTGTATATATATTTATACTACAGTAGTCAACATTTGAACCTTTCATCAAAGTTGTCCTAAAACCAAAATGCGTTCTTGTCTTAGAACAACTTTGATGAACTTTTTTGATCCACTTCAAATGTCGACTACTATATTTTTATTTACTATGGACTATATATTTATTCATTTACTTTTTTCATGGAATAATAATTGATAATAAAATTAAATGTAATAAAATTTTAATAATAATTGTAATGATTAAGTTTTTCCACAAAACTAAAAATGTAATAATTTAATAATAATGTATGTTTTCCACAGACTAAAATGCTTTAATTTAAAAATAATAGTACATCTTTATATTAAAAGGCCTTACAAAAGTTATTTTTTTTTTTTTTTTTTTTTTTTCCATCAAGTAGACTCAATAGGGTAAAATTGGTTTCTTGTTTGATTATCTGTGGATAGTGGAGAGATTTTTTTTCTTTAAAATAAGAGCCTTTCTTTCCCAGAGGAACATTTTATTGCTCAGAGGTTGCTCGTTTATGGCTCAGGAGATTTGTTACCGTGTGTTTCATGCATGTGTCAACATTTCTCCTAAATTAATTTGGAGACCAAAATAGACAAAAAAATAATAATGTGGCTAGCAGCTCAGATTCTTATTGAGATCTCTTCTGAACCTCATGAGATTTCTCTACACAAAAGCTCCTGAAAGTCTAATTTTGCCGTTCATTGAATCCGATTTGTGTAAATAGGAATGTCTTTGAGATCTCATTTGTGATATTTCTCTCCTTCAGGCTGTTCATATATGTAGATTCAAACCAATAGTCTGCTTATGAAATGGTGTGAATACTTTTTCCTGTGGAATATGGCATGCCAATTAAGAGCTATATCTGGATGTGAGTGGAATGACTCATTAGTTCGGCTTAAAACAGTCTTATTCATGGAGTGTCAGAGTAGAATGGAAGCAGATATATTTGCAAATTGCTCATTCCCCAGAATTGTGTGATATGCATTGGCTCCACATGCTTTTCCGAAGATAATGCAGCTGGG
Organism: Onychostoma macrolepis; assembly: GCF_012432095.1. Lineage (NCBI taxonomy): Eukaryota > Metazoa > Chordata > Actinopteri > Cypriniformes > Cyprinidae > Onychostoma > Onychostoma macrolepis. Next base: position 25,733,494 of record NC_081162.1, read on the forward strand.
GAAATTATACATACGCGCATATCCGTGGACTAAGGCCTTTTTCTGCCGCGACGGAGCACTTCTCTATTCCGCTGACCAAGCGTCTAATGTATATCGTTACTCGAGCTCATTGGCCGGCTCTAACAACTATGAAAATGACTTTTTGGCCATCAAAAGCTTCAAAGGTCTCTTATGTGCCAAAGCCACCTTCCTCTCTCCAGACAGTATTCAGATGTGACCTGTGAGCGGCATGCATAAATCTCAGCTGGAAAACTGCACAGGAGGGAACGCTCTGCACAGCACAGCCTCCTCTTTGTGAGGGCTTTCAGTAGTTAGCGTGTCTAGATTTAGAAGTCTATTTGTTTGCTCGATTAGGTTGGCATGAAGTATTTCCATGGCTCTCTTGATTTCATTTACCCTAATTACCGTCCAGCGACAGACTCAGGGAAGCTTGAAATATCAAGGCCACGGCAAACCAAACAAATGAGCTGATTAATGGGAACTGTATGAATGAGTTATTCGGCCTGTTATTTAGTTCTCGTGGGCAGTCGTTAAAAAGGAATGTTTCTTGGAGTGTGAGGGTGGATTTCATTGAAACTCATTGTCCAGGTATCATTTCACCTGAAATTCAAAAGGAAAAATACAAAAAGTTGCATGTTGCACTTAGTAACTGGAGCATGGAACATTTTAGGCTGTTACTATTTTCTTTTGCATTATATATACATTTATTCATTTAGCAGACATTTTATCAAAACTTACATACTATTCTTCTCAAGCCCCACCCTCAGTGAAATATGATTGGTCTACAATAATGCTTCATATCAGATATGTTCTGAATGAGATATTTAAAAAAAAAAAAAAAAAAAAAAATTGCATGAGGGTAATAAGTATTGGGAGAAAAATGTGTATCAAAAATTATTATTTGTTAAGAAAATCAAGTGTGTCATTTCTGTTTCCAAACAGGTCTCCTAAAGGCCTGCGATTGATCAGAGAAAGAAACAAATAAAGCAAGAAAGTGTTTAATCACACTTATTTTCAATTTCCATTTCTGGCTTCATCTAGATGCTGCATCACCGGAGGAAAATAAAGAAGCCGTGAAAAGGTTGATTCAGCATTCCTAAAGAAGCAATGTTTTCTGGGGAGGCGGCCAAGCTCTGAATGGAAGTCACTTCTTGTTTGTTACTGTTTACTTTTGAAATATTGACAAGGTGAAAGATTGAGACCCTTTCGTTCCCTCTTCCTCTCACGAAATGAAAAGAAAATAGTTGATCTTTAGTAAATATGACTTATGACTGCAGACCATCAGACAGGCCATCAATCATTGATCAAACCAAACACTTTTAAACTCACCGTGGATGTTTTGTTGAGTGTTGTTTAACTTTTCATCTCTCTGTCTTGACTCTGGAACATTTAACACTTCAGCAGTTCAGAAGTGAAGATGTGCTTTCTGGAAGTGGGTGACGATACACAAAAAGAGACTTTTCTTTCCATTGAATGATGTCATACTCTGGCAGGTCGACACAATCTTGATGATTGTTAGTCTAAAATTAACTATATGATTATATACAAGCAGAAAAAAACAGTGTTTAATCAGATCAGTGATTAAGAAACACCAGCTGGCAGCCTTAAGCCTTAATTACGCAGATCATCCTAGATAATCTTTGAACCATGTACATTTAACCTTTATTTTCTTAATATGTTATTTCAAACATTATTTATTTATTTTTCTAAATCGCTGATTTATTGTGTTAAGCTTGCCCTTAACAAAAAGTTGATTATGGTACTTTGATTTATACCATATAAAGAAAAACTGATGCACTGTATGTATGTATTCTATACTAAATGCATCTCTAGATTAACCCATTTAATCATCGGCCACAATAGTTTTTTTGTGTCTTTTATCTCGGTCTTTTATCTCAGTGTTCCTATCAATGTTGTATACGGTTTTTTATGCATAATAGTAACCCTAGAATGTGAAACAGTTTAAAATAGCTGGGCTAAGATATATAACTATTTTTATGACTGCAGAAATATGTTAATTCAGTACACGCATTATCCCACAATTGTGACGACCATAAAACACAATTTTTCAAACACTTTTCCAAAAAATAAATAATAATTATTGATTATTTCAAAGGGTTACTAATGACACATTATTTGGATATTTTCATGTCTGGGAAAAATTTGGGTTTAAATGGGTTAAAATATCTGCTAAAAAGTAACTGATAGTGAATGATTGATTTAATAATTTCATGGTCATTAATTAAAACCTCTACAAAAGTGTACAGTCCGATGTGTGTTACTAAGTTGCTAATACTACTGTATACATATACTGTTGTATTTTGTATTGTATTGCATGGTACTTCAAAGCCAAAGCACTTAAAAAATTAAATATGATTTTTTTTTTTTTGTATGTTTATATATATATATATATATATATATGTGTGTTTATATAAACAGTTATTTTAATTTGTACTTATCCTAAATTTAAAATAAGGTAGAAATCATCATTTATTCCATCATAGGGATAAATAAATAACATTTTAAAATATATTCAAATAGGAAACCTTTTTTTAATTGTTATAATATTTCACAATATTACTGTTTTACAGTATTTTTGATCAAATAAATGCAGCTTTGGTATGAAAGAGAGTCTTCTTTTAAAACATTAAGAAGTCTTTTGAGCTGTAGTATATTTAAAGTTTTCTTTAAGAACTGTAGTAAATAATCAGTCAATGTTTTTCTAAATGTGATTTTCCCTACTTTTTATATTACTTATTTATATGTATATGTCTATCTATAGGGAACATCATCTTTGAAATAAAGAAAAAAAAAATTGGACGGATGCTATGCAGTTCATTTCTGTCATAAAATAGTTTCACTTGACTATTGGATCTCTTCAGAGTATTAGGCAACATATTGTTATCTCCCTTTTTTATTAAACATTCTATTCTGATGAATTTATTTTTACATATTTTAATTGTATTTTTTATTTAACCTGTTTAACAATACATTTGATATATTTGTATATGCACAGTTATTGTGATTTGTAATTTCAAATAAAGGTTTTCTTTTTTTTCCCCTTTTTTTTTCTTTTTAGATATGTCTAGTAATCCATGCAAATTACTATTCATAACTGGCCAAGTGTTATTAATCAGGCTCAGTGTCATTTTAATAATCTCGCCTCAGAACTCACAATCTTCTTCAATCTATGCTGATTGAATTAATTCCAAATAATAACATGAACGTTGCATAATTCACCGCACATTAATATAAGAATTATACACTTACTGTGCTTGTAAACCATAATTTCTAAAACAAAAAAAGCATACTTGATTTTAATAAGAAAACTTGCATTTCAGTCTTGGAAAATATGCACAAAATGAACAGTGAAAGCAAAGGTCAAAGGTGACATAGGTGGTGACCTTCAAATTAGGTTTATAAGGAGAAAAACCATCCAGAGCTTTAATATACAGCAACATCCCCAGTTTCCTAGCAACGCTTCCCAGATATCATTTCATTTTTTTTAACATGTTTTAACACTTCCATGTATTTCCACTTCATGTGTTTTTACTGATCGGCTAGTAGTGTGCAAATCCAATTAGATAACATTCCGACCAATGAAAGCACATGAAGTGACTGAGGTTGACAAGAGAGTGGGCTGTAATTGAAGGATACATTTTTGAGTGCTGTATTTTATTCATGTGCCAAACAGATGTGGATTCCAGCACTGACAAACCATCATGAAACCAGTAGTGTCCTGAGGTCAAAGCAGCGTGGAGACCAATCGCTTTACAGCACCTAAGAGGTGAGCAGCATTTCCTCCTTGTCCTAATTTAATAGTTCATCTAAAAAAATTGTAATTTACTCACATTTAGGTCATCCAGTACGTCATGGGATTTGAAGAAATGTAGCATTACCTCACCATTGCTCACCCACGGATCCTCTGCAGTGAATGGGTGCCGTCAGAATGAGAGTCCAAACAGCTGATAAAACATCACAATAATCCAAAAAGTCATCTTGTCTGAAAAAATGCACAGGGTAAAAGACCATTTACAAGCGAAAACAGTCCAAAACAGCTCTAAAGAAATATGTGGGTGGATTTTGATGTGAAAGGACAACAGGAGATGGACTTTTTCACTGGAGAAAGCGTTTTTATGGATTATGGACTATTTTGGCCAGAAGTGACGGTTTGAAGTAAAAAATTATGGATTATTTACAAACGCACAACTTTACACTTCACAAGACATTCATTGATGGACTGGAGTGGTGTGGATTATTGTGATGTTTTTATCAGCTGTTTGGACTCTCATTCTGACGGCACCCATTCACTGCAGAGGATCCATTGCTGAGCAAGTGATGTAATGCTACATTTCTCCAAATCTGTTCTGATGAAGAAACAAATTCATCTACATCTTGGATGGCCTGGGGGTGAGTATATTTTCAGCAAATTGTCAATATTGTGTCAACTATTCCTTTAATAAATAAGTTGAGCATTTTAATGACCGTGGCGAACTTTCAGGATAAAAGTGGTATCATAAATGCAAATCACAAATCATGGAAGTTTAAACTCTTGGAAGTTGAAGGGCTGGTCTGAACGCGAGGGAGATTAAGAGAGATTAAAACTGCTTAATACCTGGCAGCGTGTTACTGGATGACTCTCCGTGCTGCCACGACAGGAAAGGTGACTTTAGCCGAGAAAAGAAAGAGTTGGGCCGTCACCTGGAAGGAAGTTTTTGCCCTGAAGTGACAGAACCGCCGCATGAAGAAAGATGGTATGTTAACACTAAGGTGAACTGATTGTATTTGTCATTCTGATGTACCTAGAAGTTTGAAGATATTTATACCTGATGTAACCACCATGCAATAAGATTCCAGATTATTTTTGCTGCTTTCTTGTCCTTTTTGCAGCTTGAAAGATGTTGTCAGTATAGAAAACAGCTGCATGAAGATGCATCTTATTTTGTGTTCCGCTAAAAAAATTCATTTCAAATGACATGGATTCATGAATTTGGGATTCTGACGTCATAAACTAGCCATTTTTGCAGTTTTGCTTAGTAAATGATTATTTTGGAATGAGATGGACGCTTTATCATGTGGCTTCTGAACTTTGTATTCACCAAAGTATTCTGAAGAAATTATTTCAACAAAAATATTAAGCAGCAACTGTTTTCGACGTTGATAATAATCAGAAATGTTTCATGAGCAGCAAATCAGCATATTAGAATAATTTCTGAAGGATCATGTGACACTGAAGACTGGAGTAATGATGCTGAAAAATTCAGCTTTGCGTCACAAGAAAAATATATAAAATAAAATAAAAATATATATTCAAATGGAATTTTTGTTTGTTTTGTTTTTCTTCAAAACATTAAAAAGTCTTACCAGTCCTAAACTTTTGAGCAATAGTGTATTTACTGTATATTTCATTCATTAAAATTAAAAAAATTAAATAATAAAATTGGATGAATTGAATGAAGGTGCCTTTGGAGTATTAGATAACATCTTTTTTCAAAATTAAAATGATTTAATTTATTTTATTATTCTTTTTATTTTATTACACATTCTATTCTGGTAGATTTAATATTACTCATTTTATGTATGTATGTATGTATGTATGTATGTATTTATTTTTATAAAATTAGACAATGATACATTATCTTTAAAAAATAATTTTTAAAAATGTAAATTTTGGCCTAAAAGTTAAAATAGATGCTATCTCTGCAAATAATATTTTTTATTGTAAAACAGATTAACTTTCAGTAGAGTATTAGTATCAGTTATCACAAAAAAATGTAACTATTTCATAATGTTTTATTAAATGTTCTGTTCTCATGTAACTGTAATATTATTATTATTATTATTACATTAGCATTGATGTTTATTGATCCATTGCATCTCATTTTGTGTTCCACTAAAAAAAATAAAAATAACAGCATACAAATTTGGAACAACATAAATTTATGAATTTGATGTCAGAAACGAGTCGTTTTTGCAGGTTAGCTTTATTAAATGATTCTTTTGGACTGGGGTTGCGGCTTTGAGGAAGTTACCGCATGTTTTATAGTACTTCAAACCCTCAGGAACACTTTAAGGGTGAGGAAAATATAATTCCCCTTGAAACGAGCCCTTAGGGTCAGGAAATGATCTGGTCTGTTTTGGTGCTATAAACCTTGCCTAATAGTCCAAGTGGACCAGAGGGGGAAACATAAATAAATAAAGCCAAATAAAAATATATGATATGACCACTTAAAAGCATCTGAAGATCCAATGAGTGATCTCTGTACGTGGCTGCACAAACCTCCTCGGAGATAGACCCCATGTTGTGTTATAGTTTCTGTCAGCCACACATCCTCAACAAAGTGATTTCCTGCTGGCAAAAATCAATAGTACTCCTGTTATGTTTACACCACGACGGCAGACAGACATGGCCAGATCAAGTCTGAAAACAATCTCTTCTGCTTCGTTTCATCTTCTCTGATGGACAACAGACCTCACCTGCTCCCAAAAGTTCATTTTCAGAAAAAGAGCAACCTCACCTCGGGTCAGCGTTTCCTCGTGTTGTGTCTGCGTACGCGCATTAGTCAGCCGAGACCAGTCTTTATGGGAAAAATATGAAGTCCTGCCAATTGCCTTGTAAATACAATGTTGAACATTACAGCGGCTCCATTCGTTTTTAGAAAGCGTGCACGGTTCATATATCACAGTTAGCACGCCAGCCAAAATGATCACCATCATTTATATGAAGAATATCTCCAATTTAATAAACAAGTTGTGTGAATGAAAGCCACAGTGTTTGGGAGAATAATGGCTGGTATATCAGCATGTAACATCTGTAATATCTGTGCTCTCTAAACTGTCATTTTTGCACTTACTGTATTTATCTAGAGCAGGGATATGAAAGCAGCTGAACCCCGAAAGACATGTAAAGACATTTATTATGCTACAAAAGATTTCTATTTCAAAAACATGCTGTTCTTTTGAACTTTGTATTAGGGGTGTGCAACGAAGCCATTATTTGTATCTGTATCTGTATCTGTGACAATCTCAAAATGATTTGTATCTGTATTCGGATAGATCCGGAAGTGGGCGTGGCTTAAACCGGAAGTTCGTCAAATTACATGAAAATACCATTTTAAATGCAAATCTGTTCGATTCGTAGTTTTCATTTAACAAATATGCCTAGTATAACTAAAGGAAGTATTCTTTTTTATTAAAATTATAACTTTGTAAATATCTTCTATTTAAAACTTTATCAAAAAAGAAAAATAACTGTATTCTTATTTTCCAGTGAAACTTTGTGTACAAATTTGACAAGAGACAAGCATCCGCAATCTTAAATAAGAGCAGTAGTAGAAAAAAAGAAGCTGAAAGAAAAAAAAATTGAAATGGAAAGAAAGTGTTCAGTAGTCTATCATAGCAGAATGACAATAAAGCTCGATTGAACTTTAAGTAACTTAGATCATGTGTTGCGGGAGTCTGTGATCATTTACGAGTTTTTTATCAACAGAGCCCAACAAATCATTTGTTGAATGAGTGTAAACTATAGCCTATATGAAAAAAAAAAAGCTATTTTAAATAAAATAACACAAAATGTGAATTTTTTTAAATTTTACAATAAAACATTTCTAAAACATTAAAAATCTTAGCAAACCCAAACTTTTGAACTATACTGTATTTACTTAGTTTCTTTTAAGACGTTCAATATTTTTTGAGAAATTTAATGTAAAGTAAACATGGCAATTCATTATTATTTTTTATTTCTCATTTACATAATTATTATTTCATTCACATTTTTGTATTGCTCAGTTCTTTTTTTTTCATTTTCTGTTCTCATGGATTTAATATTACACATTTTAATTGCATTTTTTATTTAACCTCAGCATTTATGTTTCTGTTCGTTCACTGTATTTGTTTTTCTAGTTTTTAATTTATTTATTTTTATTGAGCACTTGCTGTTACCTTATTTGTTATTCTTGTTGTTTTTGTACTAAATACTGCTCTGATTTTAAATTTGACCAAATTTCTCCCTTTAATAGCATTAATGTAGCTACCTTTTAGCTACATTTAATAGCGCTTTAGGTTAATTTGACTACATTTTCATTTTAATTCATTTATGAGTAGCTTTTCCAAAACTGATTCTGATTTTATGATAGAAATGTGTGAATTTCTTAATTTGTGACAGCAACAAATTTATAACATACAATGATTTAAAAAAAAAAAAAAAGGGAGCCGGAAACGCCCTGAAGTACTAGTTTCAATAATGAAACAGAGGCGCGTGTAACCCAATAACTTTGATGTGTTGGAGTTATGCCCTCATGTTACTGTATTGTTTCCAGCGACCTTCGGCTGGACTCCAGCACACCGCCGGCCTACAGTCGTGAGTACAGTAGCAGAGGCGTGACCCTGACATGACCTCTGTCAAAGGCTCCAATAGGATAGTCAGCCAAAGACCCCCAGTCGCCACCCAACACTGCCCCCGATGACTCCAATTAAGGCGGCCCGACATGACAAAGATAAATGAGTGTTTTGGCGGGGAGCCGTAATTGCGTGGATACGACCCATTACCTGCCCTTCCCAGGTGTAATTATTAAGCCAGTGGTGCTGAACAAATGAGTGGAGTACAGGCCTGGAGGCGCCGCTGAAAACGCCCCAGTCTCACCTCGTCCTCCACACAGCCGTCTCTCCTCCAGACCAACAGCTGCGAAACCCCAAGCTCTCCGACTGACGGCGCTCCCTGAGCTACTGTACACAGACCTGCTGCTGTTTCTGCTCTCCACACATCCACTGCTGCAATGTAGGTTACATTAAACTGGTTAAGTTGAAGTAATCTGTTCAGTTCAAGAAATAACAAAGTTATTTTCTTACCCTCGTATTGTTCCAAACCTTTATTGTTTCCTCCAAACCACTTAACCTCTATAGGGTTGTTTGTTTATTTATTTATTTACTGGCAAACAGCTTGTCTATTTAGGTTTATTTGTTTACTAATTAATTAATCTATTCTTCAAACCTCTTGTCATCTGTAGAGTTACTGTTATTTATGTTCGTTTATTTGTCTATCTATCCATTTTCCAAACCACATCCACCCATCCATTCCCCAAACCGCATCCACCCATCTATTTTCCAAACCACATCCACCCATCCATTCCCCAAACCACATCCACCCATCCATTCCCCAAACCACATCCACCCATCCACTCCAAACCACATCCATCCACTCATCATCCATCCATTCTCCAAAACACATCCATCCATCATTTTTCCAAACCACATCCACCATCACCCATCCATTTTCTAAACCACATCCATCCATTTTCCAAACCACATCCACCCATCCATTCCCCAAACCGCATACACCCATCCATTTTCCAAACCGCATCCACCCATCCATTCCCCAAACTGCATACACCCATCCATTTTCCAAACCGCATCCATCCATTCTCCAAACCACATCCATCCATTCTCCAAACCATATCCATCCACTCATCATCCATCCATTCTCCAAAACACATCCATCCATCAATTTTCCAAACCACATCCACCATCATCCATCCATTCTCTAAACCACATCCATCCATTTTCCAAACCACATCCATCCATCCTCCAAATCACATCCATCCATTCTCCAAACCACATCCACCCATCTATTCTCCTTAGCCACATCCACCCATCATCCATCCATCCATTCTCCAAACCCCATCTGCCCATCATCCATCTATCCATCAATTTTCCAAACCACATCCACCATCATCCATCCATTCTCTAAACCACATCCATCGATTTTCCAAACCACATCCACCCATCTATTCCCCAAACTGCATACACCCATCCATTTTCCAAACCGCATCCACACATCCATTCCCCAAACCGCATTCATCCATTCTCCAAACCACATCCACCCATCCATTCTCCAAACCACATCCACCCATCTATTCTCCTTAGCCACATCCACCCATCATCCATCCATCCATTCTCCAAACCCCATCTGCCCATCATCCATCTATCCATCAATTTTCCAAACCACATCCACCATCATCCATCCATTCTCTAAACCACATCCATCGATTTTCCAAACCACATCTACCCATCTATTCCCCAAACTGCATACACCCATCCATTTTCCAAACCGCATCCACACATCCATTCCCCAAACCGCATCCACCCATCCATTTTCCAAACCGCATTCATCCATTCTCCAAACCACATCCACCCATCCATTCTCCAAACCACATCCACCCATCTATTCTCCAAACCACATCCATCCATTATCTATCCATCCATTCTCCTAACCCCATCTGCCCATCATCCATCTATCCATCCGTTCTCCAAACACCATCCACCCATCATCCATCCATTCATCCATTCTCCAAACCACATCCATCCATCCACCCATCATTCTCCAAACCACATCCATCCATCCACCCATCATTCTCCAAACCACATCCATCAATCCATCCATTCATTCTCCAAACTGCTTGTCGTCTGTAGTATCATGGCTATTTATTTATTTGGGTTTCATAAATATCTTTGAATTACAGTTTTAACTCTACTTCATTAAATTAGGTAGTCGTTTCATTTTTTTTTTTTTTTTTTTTTTTATATCTTGGTTAATGTTTGATCAGTTGCCTGAATTCCAATTCAATTCATATTTACTGTAAGTATTGAATTGTATTAATTTATAAAGCATTCTCAATTCAGTTGTGCATGATGCACAACTCTGCTGCAAAGCTCAGAAAAGCATGAAAGAGCACAATAAACTAGTCAGATCTTTTATTACATTTTAATGGTCTTTCTTGCAAATTGATGGTATAAATCCTCACCTGTTTTCTTGTATTTGCTGTAAAAAGACGGTCTGACATTTTTCTGAAGATCTTCTTTTGTGTTCCAGTCAAAGAAAATGAATAATACGGTATCAGAACAATACGAGGGTGAGTAAATGATGACAATCATGTCATTTCCTTTAATAGCTCTGTTAGTAAACACACTAACAATGCCAGACAAAGTCTTTTATTAGAAACGGCTGCAGATACTATTATGCACATACTGTCGAGATTCATTTGTAGCCTTTCTAAACAACATCTCATTCCACACACACAATAAAGAACAATGTGCAGCCTGTCTTCTTTCAGAAGTTCCTGTTGTTGGCATGTTTATGTTGTTTGGTGACTTTGGATATTGAGACCGCATGCTAGCGCCGTCACAGAACGCCGCATCTGTCTCGGCTCTCCGGGAGAGCGTGGCCAAACCGGAGCGCTGCAGTCTCTTAATGTATCCGTGAGCGGAGAAAACTGCTGTTTGCTTCCACTCTCCATCTGTAAAAGGTGTCCAATTTCATTTTACCTGCTGCTGTTGTTGGATTCGAGCCCATCCCAGCATACAAAAATGCATTAAGTTAAGCACTCTTCTCCTGGACAGAGAGCAATGTCTTTTATTTGTATTATTCGATGCAATTTCTCGCCCCTCATATGTTTGGGCTGCATGTTGTGGAAGTGTTTCTTAAGTCTCCTTAATCATTTTATGGCGCTGGCTGCAGGAGGACAAGGACATATATTTGAGGCGAATGGCGAGTGTAACTTAAGGTGATGCTATCAATTTCAGCAGCCCGCCCGCAGAAGATATACGGCAACAATAGCAGCACTGCAGCATAGGGCCAAAACCAGAGAGCGTATATTTAAAAATACAGGTAATCATAAGGAATGCTTGACACACTCACTACAGCCCCCTGGAGACTAGTGATGCAAATAGCAAGTGATAGGAGCACCAGGCAACAGTATTAGCCAGTGTTGGGAATGAGGCATTACAATCCTAGCTATTTTTTTTTTTTTTTTTTGATGTTTTAAAAATTTTTTGGTTATGCAACCGTTAAGGTAACATTTTATTCCATTATTTTGCAAATATTATGTTAACATTACTTTTGGTAAACGTTAAAACATTCTTTAAACAATGTATAAATGTTTGAAACTAATGTTTGTAATATAATGTGTAAATATAAATATTTAAAGAACATTTTGCTAACGTTCTTATTCATGTTATGAAAATTTAATTTCTAAATGTTCAAATCGTCCATTTTTAAAATGTTTTAAAAATGTTTTTATTGGTTATTTTATCATTTTGCAAACATTATAGAAATGTTACTAAAAATGATCTATGAATGATGTATGTTTATAAATTCATTGTATAAATAATATAATTTGAAAGTAATATAAGTAACATTTCACTATATAATTTTGCAAATATAATGGGAACATTACTAAAACTACAACTACTGTAAATGAACACTTTCCAGAAGGCCAACAATTCACTAAAAAAAATTTTATTGGTCTTATGAAGTATTCTAATTTGTTGAGATAGTGAATTGGTGGGTTTTTGTTAAATGTGAGCCAAAATCATCACAATTAAAAGAACCAAAGACTTAAACTACTTCAGTCTGTGTGCATTGAATTTATTTAATACACGAGTTTCACAATTTAATTTGAATTACTGAAATAAATGAACTTTTCCACGACATTCTAATTTATTGAGATGCACCTGTATATACACAGTACACACACATATATTATGTGAACATAAACTTTTATTTTGGATGCGATTAATCGTGAATACTATGGCCAAAACAAAGTCCTTAAAATTTAATAATTATTAGCGTTATTTTAGTATAATGTATTGATTACTATTATAGAATTAATTGCTGTAAAGGGGCATTATCCATTAATTTTACAGACATTTCTGTTAACGCTAAAACACAATGCAATGAAGTGCAAAATTCAAAATACGAGAGAAACACCTGTTTAAAAAATCAATATGGAAAATTCCTTCATATTAATACAGTGAGTCGTGCCCTATTTTTGCATTATTTTTGTCATTTCAAGTAGTTTTTATGTGTATTTGTCATTTTCATTTTTCTATCTAGCTTTATTTGTCAGTTTTAGTTTTAGTAATTTTAGCACTTCAACTTATTTAATTTTATTTATTTTTTAATCTAGTATATATTTAAATTTAATTTGTTTATCATTTGTATTTCATTGTTTTCAAATTTCAGTTATCAAAAACAATTTTAATAGTTTTGTTTTAGCTAACAATAAGAACACTTACACAATTACTCAAAAACTTGAAGAACACCAAAATCTGTCATAATGGTTGCTACGCTCATTATAGTTCCATAAAAAGTATCTAACTGCATAAAAATGTGTTCGTATCAACAGCTGACTAGGACACTGTATTGAAACATGTTTGAGAATCTAGAGGAGAATATAAGACAAAGACCTTTAGAAACAGAGTTACAGAGTCTTGTGCAGTCCTGTAGCCTAGCAGTGCCTCTGCTGTTGTTTCTTGTGTAAATAAACCGAAACAAAATCACAGTCTTTTTCAGGCAAACCATTTTCTTCAAGCTGCCCTGACAGCTCACACACTTTCATTTTCCACTGTTGAGACATGCACTATAACATCAACTTTTTATTCCCTCTCTCTTCTTTTTTTGACAGAAGTTGAAAAATAGGTCTCTGTTTCCACTTGTAAGTGAGAGTTTCCCTCATGGCCCACATCACGCTTCTGACACACCGTCATCTTTTAACGTCAGTCCACACGTATATTTTCAAAACAGACATTTCTTTGTAAAGCTTTGTAAATGTTTTATACTGTACCTTGTACCAGATTTGATTCATCATCTTACTGTATATCGCCATGAATAAGACCATATGACAGAATATCATTTTGAATATCCTTTCAGGATTTTGCTGTTGATCTTTTCAAATAAACGAGTTATGATGAGCTATGTAAACATACTCTAATATTCAGAATTCAAAACAAACTTCTGTCTCGTCCACAGAGGACACTTATTTTGAAACTTCAAAAATGTTTCATTGAGAAATTGGCATGGTAATAACATCCAAGAGCTCATTAACATAAGTCCACTCAGTATTCAGCACTTACTGTGGGCGTGGTTACTTATTACATATGATCACATCACATGATATGAGAGGTTAGCTAATCATAACAGGTTATTTACAAATAGTTTTAAAGGTCCACTGTAAATAAATATATTTATTGAAATTGTAAATAAATTATTGGAGTGCATTTTTCAAGAAAAATACTATTTTTGAACTTCAAAATGATATGCTGCATAATTGTGAACATCAGGCAGAGGGTGGATAATGGTCAAGAAAAACTAAATACAGCATAATTAAAAAAAAAAAAAAAAAAGCATTGACAAAGTATATGTGGAAAAGTATACAAAAATGCAGAACAATTAGGCATAGTTTTAAAAATGCTTATCTTTCTGTAATTCCATTTAATTAATATATTTCTGTTTAATGTACACTACCTTTTAAATGTTCGGGACCAGTAATAAATATATTTTTTTAAATAATACTCTTTATAATCTAAATTGACACTAAAGACATTTATAATGTTACAACAGGTTTCTGTAAATGCAGATATTTTCAACTTTCTATTCATCAGAGAATCCTGAAACAAAAAACTAAAAATCATGATTTCCACAAAAATATAAAATAGCACAACTGTTTTCAATGTATTAGAATGATTTCTGAAAGATCATATGACACTGAAGACTGGAGTAATGATGCTGAAAACTCAGCTTTGATCACAGGCATAAATGACATTGTATAATATATTCACACAAAAAAAATTTTTTTTTGTAATATTGTAATTGTCACAAATCAAGCTGGAGACAACGGGTAAGTGAAAGACATGTAGGTTTATTAACATGCGGAGAAAGGGGTGATTGTGTTGGATTCTCACCTGCCTTGCTCCAGACAAAGTAAAGTTCAATGATTCTTAGCTGAATACTGAGATTTGGTTTCTGTGCAGGTTCAAGATCATCAGGAATCTGGAGGTAAGTAAAGACAGGCAAGTAGCATACAGAGAATCTGGGTAGTGAATGGTACACTGGACGGTGAGTGACTGGAAGGAGCATGCTTATCAATGGTGACTTGATTGCTGATGACAGGTGCAGGGAATCAGAACTCTAAGTGATGATCGTGACTGAGAACAGGTGTGAGCCGGGGAGGAGTCTTGGACATGGAGTCCAGAGCTGGTGACAGAGACTCCCTGACATTACCTCCCCCTCCCGGGAAGGCGCGTCAAGACGAGACCGACTAGACTAGTTCCTGTGGACAATACTTCAGGGGACATGACTTGACTCTGGTCAGGGGCTGGAGCCTGCACTGGAGCGAACTCTGGGGCTGGAGCCTACAGTATGACATCTCCTCATACTCCACCAGTATTCCTAGGGGCACTTGTGAGGTGGACGGCGGCTTGAGTGAGCCGCGGATGGTGGCAGGCTTGAGTGAACAGCGAACGGCAGCCTTAATTTTTCCGGTGGGCTGGAAAGAGCTGCGACTGGTGGGCTTGCCTTCGTAGCGGCCGGCAAACTTGACTGATGAGCGGCCGGTGAACTTGACTGCGGGCTGGTTCTGGATCAACTCAGCTGCAGGGCATAATACATGCACTCTGTGAGGGAGCTTGTGAGAAGGTACATCTTGGGCATTCCGGAGTACCACTAAATGTCTAGGCCTGCAAGAAACCAAACTTTCAGCTCAAAATCACACAGAGAGGAGTTTTTTGCCAGCTCCCGGGAACTCCAACACAAAGTCCACCAATGGCCGGCCATTCTGAGCGAGGGGTTTCATGGTGCTCCAAACTTTGTTACAGTCTGGTCTTCTGTCACAAATCAAGCTGGAGACAACAGGTAAGTGAAAGACATGCAGGTTTATTAACATGAGGAGCAAGGGGTGTTTGTTTTGAGCAAGGCAGGTGAGAATTTAACACAAAGTAAAGTTCAGTGATTCTTAGCTGAATGCTGAGGTTTGGTTTCTGTGCAGGTTCGGGGGGGGGGGGTTCGTGATCCAGAAGCGGAGGAGAGCAACGTAGGAAGATCATCAGGAATCTGGAGATAAGTAAAGACAGGTACAGTACATAGCATACAGAGAATCTAGTAAAGTAGACCGGACGGTAAGTGACTGGAAGGAGCATGCTTATCGATGATGACTTGATTGCTGATGACAGGTGCAGGGAATCAGAACTCTAAGTGATGATCGTGACTGAGAACAGGTGTGAGCCGGGGAGGATTCTGGGACAGGTAGTCCAGAGCTGGTGACTGGTGACAGAGACTCCCTGACAGTAATAGTATTTCACAATATTAGTTTTTACTGTAGGCTTTGTTTTATTAAATATACACAGCCTTGGTGAGTCAAAGAGACTAAATAGACAGAATGGATGCCTATTGAACAGTAGTGCATTGTTTCTCTTCGCTTTCCTTGACTTGACTATTTTTCAAATGATGTGAAAATAATGTGAATTTTTCTCCATGTGCCGCATAAAGGATCTGAACTAGATGGGCCACCCATGAAGCCCCCTATGCAGTGAGCATGAAGCCCAGCAGTGATGCTCTCAAGAGCGTGGTGGAGCGAGTGTATCTGTATCGAATCTCACAGCGGAGGGTCAAAGGTGACGTGATGTGTGTTCTGTACAGGGAGCAGACGCTGGGGACTCTGATCCAGGGTCAGTGGAAGATCACCATGCAAACAGAGGTGTGTATGTGTGTGTGTGCGCGCTTGTGTGTGGACAACACACATCTAATACCCTCACATCTGTTCAGAGACAGAGGAAGAGCGCACCATAATCTCACACCTGCTGCGGGACGACGCACAAGACACATGCAGCTGCTGAGGATCAATGATGCCACCGACACACGCCTTCACACGCTTACACACACACACACACACACATGCTTCTGCACACCTGACTGGCATGTCAGCACACACACTGTGTTCGGGAGAAAATACAGAAGCATACTTGAGTACACAAATGTGAATGCTATCTGTCTGTCTGTCTGTCTATCTATCTATCATTCTATTGTTTATTTATTTATCTGTCTATCTATCTGTCTGTCTGTCTATCATTCTATTGTTTATCTATCTATCTATCTATCATCTTTCATTCTATTGTTTATCTATGTGTATTGGTAATCAAACCGTTGACGGTAGCCATTGGCTTCCATAGAATGGAAAAAATATTATGGAAGTCAATGGCTACCATCACTCTTCAGAATATCTTCTTTTGTGTTCAAACTTGAGGGTTTCTTAAGGATGTGTAAACGATGACAGAATTTTCAGTTTTGGACTTACCATCCCTTTAAGTGATTTTCTGTAATCAATATTGGCAAAAGTACTTTTCTTCCACTCCAGCAAACAATTCAGGTACAGCTTTTTTTGGCACCTGAACTTCCTGTAAATACTTGGGCCTACTGATCTTTTGACAGTTCAGAATAAAATCAAGTAAAATGAACAGTTTTTACTTAAAGAGCCTTTGTTTTATTTCTTAGTTTTATTGTGGGTTGTAGGAGCTACTTTACCCAGTTGGGTGGAAACACCTGACACTGTTTATTTTAAGAAAATCCAACTTTTTTTTTTTATGTATAAGTATCTTCCCTGATACTGCACACAAACACCCTGATCAGAAGTGTCTCACACACACACACACACACACTTGAGTCTGAGATAGATATATAGATTGCACAAGTCAGAAATGATAAAGAGTAAAGAGGCAGGACAGGAAATAGCAGGAAATCGTCCGCAGGTGCTGTGGCACACTTGATCGGCACCCATTCACTGAGACTACTACAGCGAGGAGAGCGCTATCATTTTATCAACCCATTCCAGCCTTTTCCTCTCCTTCACACTAACCTTTCCTTCACTCGTTCCCTCCCTTAAAAACGCCTGCAGCTCCAGGGAGCGTACAGAAGAGAGACAGAGAGAGAGGAAATCAGACAGAAAGAGAAAAGTGAGATATTCTTCACGCTGTCATGGCAGCACATGAAATATGCAACTGTCCCACTTTTTGGAGCTTCACAATTAATCTAATGTTTCTCCAGCAATCCTGACGGTGGTAATCCAGATCCCAGGGGTGAAGCGACGGCCGGATCTGCCCCAGAGGAAGGGCTGGGGATTACAGGAGAGACGACACCAGAGAATATCCACCCATTACTGAGAACGTGCCAGCAGGTGGTGGAGATTTAGCCAAAGAGTCCACGGAGGAGGTGTTGAGAGGCCCTCATGTGAGCATGAGAACACACACACACTGAATTCAGAAGTGACAGCCCGTATTTAATAGAAATCCAGCCGGTTTCGGCAGGAAGTAGGTAAAATAGTATTATTCCTACACACCGGGAGGGTCACGTATAAAACTTTGCATAGATTTGATCCAAAAAGAATGTGTTTGCACACTTGCAACACTGTCACTGTCAGATTTTTAAAATTTACACTCAAAAGATTCTGTGTAAAGTTTGCTCAAGATCGTGCCAGTGTTATTTTAGTATTATTTATGTAGTGGTTTAGTATTTATTAATATTATGAATAAGCTTTTATTTTTATCTTTTCAGTTTGCATTTTACTTTTAGTCTATGTTTTAGTAATTTTTGTATGATTGTCATATTATTAGTTTATTTAAATATTTCTATTTAGCTTTCTTTTTCTTTTTCTTTTCGTTTTAGTAATAGTAGTACTTAAACTTTTCATTTAGTAAATGTCTATTTAGCTGATTTATTTTTTAATCTCATTTTTAGTTTTGTAATTTTACTACTTGGTTTTATTATTATTTCAATTAGTAAATTTTAAGCTTTATTTTAAGTTTTAGGTTTTGTAATTTTAGTACTTAACCTTGTTTAATACATTTAGTACATTTCTATTTAGCTTTTTTTTTATCTTAGTTTTAAGTAGTTTTAATACTTACATTTTATTCCAATGTTTTTGTTTTAGTAATCTTAGTACTTAAACTTATTTCATTTAGTAAATTTCTATGCATCTTATATATATTTTTCTTAGTTTAAGGTTTAGTCATTTTTTGCACTTATTTCAGTCAGTAAATTTATTTTTGTTATTTTTATTTAAGTTTTAGTAATTTTAGTACGACAGCGTTTTAGTGCCTCGTTAAAATTTTTTTTTTTAAATCTAAGATTATGAGATTAAAGTCGTAATATTTCGAGAATAAAGTCGAAATTACAAGAATAGTCGAAATGTTACGAGAATAAAGTCGAAATATTTGAGAATAAAGTCGAAATAACGAGAATAAAGTCGAAATAACGAGAATAAAGTCGAAATAACGAGAATAAAGTCGAAATATCGAGAATAAAGTCGAAATATTACGAGAATAAAGTCGAAATATTACGAGAATAATGTCTAAATGTTTTGAGATTAATGATTATAGTTATAATATTTTGATATAGGCTATTCTAGCCTTTTGCGCATGCAAATGGCCCGGATTGGGAGCACCGGGAGATATTCCAAATCTCAGTTTTCAAAATCTGTCAGTTTTATAGTGAAATACAAACAATATGTAGGCTATTGCAATAATGTGTTTGTCAAGCGGCATGTGAGTCAGTCATCTTTCCGATTACAATAACAAACGACGAGACATTATTTTCATTATTTTTTCATATAGTTTTTTTTTTCATGTACAACTTTCAAAAGTACAACTTACAGTAAAACACATGAGCTCATCTGCATATCATTTCCATATGCATATAGCCATCCATACACATGTAACTATATATCTCAGAATATTACTAAACCAGTACAATGGAGTATTCAGAAGTCTTAGTTAGAAAATGGTGTCTTCTTTGGATCAAAAAAAGTAAATCTCGGGAAGAAAAACAAAAACAAAACAAAAAAACGTAATTATAATATGTCATTCTATAATGTGGGCAGTGATGCTTCATGAGGGAGTTTTCCAGCGAGGCTGATATGCAAATCAGTATCGATCACACAAATAAAAATTACAGTAGGAATTATCACATCTTTAATCACTGATGATGATGCTTTCATATAAATATCATCTTTCTCTGATATCTTTCTTAGTCTCAGCACATGAAATATTTTGCTTGTTTTGAGTAATCATTTGGATATCATCAATATGTTGGCTCTCAATATGCACTAGAAAAATCACCTTTAATCATATATT
The DNA here is from genome assembly GCF_012432095.1 of Onychostoma macrolepis. NCBI lineage: Eukaryota > Metazoa > Chordata > Actinopteri > Cypriniformes > Cyprinidae > Onychostoma > Onychostoma macrolepis. The sequence goes on from NC_081162.1 coordinate 25,753,447, forward strand.
TGATTGTTATTAATTGTTTATATGGGAGAAGAAAAAAAAATCAGTTTGTCTCTCTTTTGCATTTTTAGGTTTTTAACAGTCGTCATTTTCTGGATAAGATTTAATAGAATTAAATCCGTAGTGCAAACTTGTAGCTCACTCCAAAATAAATGTTAAACTCTACCAAACACTCGGTCAGTTATTATTCTGTTTCCAGACAAAAGCAGTACAGAAGCATCTCCTTCATTGACTTCCATTCAAACCGAACAGCTTCTCGACTCAGGATCCTGTCAAAATATTTTTTTTCTCTAATCTCGGCGGCTCTCCTTGAGGGAGGAGCTCTGTTAAAACTCGCCCGGGGTGTCGTGCATGTTAGAAATAGAATAAATATTGTAGTGGCACCAGTAATGCATTGCAGATGAGTGAGCTCTGAGCCGGTTTGGATCCAAATGCCAAATGTTTTGGGGTGTTTCTCAGTGAAGGTGCAGAATTGTGTGTGATTTTGCACACTGCATACAGTATGTGCGGTTACCTCTTGTATACTAGTAATATGGTACTTTCTTACCTTCTGTACTCTCGCTGTCAAATATGATGGATCATTGGATGTGTTGTGAGTTGAACAATTTAGCATATTTTTTTTTCTTTCTATTTATGCTTGAATAGAAAATTTCAAGATATAAATTTGTAATTCTAACATTTTTTTTCGTGCTATTCCAAGTTTATATTCACAGTTCTGTGTTTATATCTCACAATTCTGAAATTTTTCTCAGAATTCTGAGTTTATATGTCACAATTTTGATTTTTTTTTTTTTTTTATTCTGCATTTCTGTCTCTCAATTTCTCTCTGACTTTTTCCTCACAATTCTGTATTTATATCTTGCAATTCTGACTTTATTCCTCACAATTCTGCATTTATATCTTGCAATTCTTACTTTTTTCCTGAATTCTGAATTTCACAATGTTTTGTTTTTTTTTTTTTTTAGGTAATTACAACTTTTTTTCCTCAAAATTCCATGTTTATATCTTACAATTCTTACTTTATAACTCATAGTTACCTTTTTTATTATTATTTGTTTTTATTTTGTGGCAGAAATGGGCTTCCATAAAATAATGGTGCATATAAAAATATATTTATTTTTTTTACAAATAAATTGGTTTCATTGTGTGACATTACTTAAGCCCTATTCAGTTTTAATCATTAGTTTTAATTTCTTTAGATATTCTTCCAGGATTTTTCAGAATGTAGTGCAAATACAAGCAAACACTCTGCATTATTTGTGGCTGCTTGCATTTTAGGCTACAAAAATCAGAAAAAAGTCCCACAGAATCCTGGTGGGACTGTATAATACATGAAAGCCAGAGTTTTTTGAAGAGACTCATGTTTTTTTAGAGTCTAAGTTTTGTTGATTTAAATGTACATTCATTGAACCTGAACGCTCTAAGATAGAGACCAAATCAGACCACTTCACATCAACAACCAAAAGTCTCACAAACCTTTCAGATTCGACATGTGATCATGACTCATATTTTATGAAGCCGACTCAAGATCATTATGATGCTTGTCAGCTGTTAGTAGCGAATCACTTTGTTGACTCGTAACTCTGAAGACATTTGCCTTTAATGATCTCTTTTGAATTTTTTTCCAGTGAGGGAATTGCTAACAACATTTGCTGGAGCGTTTCTCTCTCTGTATATGTATATGTGTATATATGTGTGTGTGTGTGTGTGTGTGTGTGGTTTGTGGTTTGTGAACTGCATCGATTTGCGTTCTGGTTTGTGTGGTTAAAGTAAGGACAGGTCGTAGGCGTTACGTGCCTCATTAAGATCAAGCATCCATTATGTCTCTTCACACAGACAAATGTCTTAGCCTTGAAAAGTGGCTATTACGAATCAATCTACAGCTGCAGAAGTGTGCCGAGTGCTCGAGAAATAAAGTACAACATGTTAAATGTGTACACTTCTTGACAGTAAAGACATCTAGAATGTTACAAAAGATTTCTATATAAAAAAGGCTGTTCTTATGAACTTTCTACTTATCAAAGAATCATGCAAAATGTATAATGGTTTCCACAGATATTAAGCAGCACAACTGATTTTAATATTGATAATAATCAGAAATGTTTCTTGAACACCAAATCAGTATATTAGAATGATTTCTGAAGTATCATGTGACACTGAAGACTGGAGTAATTTAATCACAGGAATAAATTATGAAAGACAAAAATAATAATTTTTAATATTAGGGTTTTCTTTCAACATTTTTGATCAAATAAATGCAGCCTTGGTGAGACTTATTTCAAAAACATTAAAAGAAAAAAACCTTACAGACCCCACATTTTTAGTAGTTTAGATAAATTAATTGAAAAAAATAATGTCCTTTGGAGAAATAAAAGCAGATGTACACTTTAAAAAAAAATCTGTATAAATAGGGCACAATGTACTGTATTAATTTGAAGGAATTTTCCATATTTATTTTTTACAGCTGCTTTTCCTGTAGTTTGAATTTTGCATTTCGTTGTTTTGAGTTTTAAAGTTAATGGAAATGTTCATAAAATGTTACAGATAATGTCCTTGTAATGAGCTACCAGTTATTTTACAGATGTATTTCTTTAAATCTATCGATAGGAGACATGGTAAAAGTATAGAGCAGTAAAATAAATGACGATAGCAGCTCAGATCATTTTGTACTGAAGACTGTGTTGAGAAATTCTTGAGACCATATTGAGCGCTTTGACTTTTGACTGCAGATTTGTTATCTTGGTAAATCTGAGCACAGAAAATTGAATGTAAAATGCAGATTTTTAATTTTTGGGTTAAATATTCAATTTTTTTGTGTGTGCTTTCCAAGAGAGTAACTAAAACTCATAACAGAAAACGTATGTTTTTGCCATTCATTTACATGCCAATGGGATTTTGGGAGTCTGAGAATGCAAACTTTTGAAATCAGGAACACATGCATATTATGTGTTCAGTCTATCCACCTTATTCCTAAACGCGGAAGTAAGCCCATGGTCGAGACTTCTGGTTCATTAGCTGCTAACGGGAAATAACGAGAAGAACAACAACGTGCAGCAAACAGTAAACTGTTTGCACTACAAATCAGTGTGTGCATAAAGCTAATACACTAAAATAATATAGCAAGACACACCAATTTGCAATATCAAGCAGCAAAACGAGCGGTATTGTACAGCTAAAATAGCTGGAAGCAAATGAGACCGGAAGCAAGACCCATAAAATGTACAAATGGCCACGCCAGTTTTTTACAGGAAGAACAGGGTGGATAGGAATGCATACGTGTGTGGACACACAGTGTTACTTTACACAGTGACATCCCCATCTACTGGTCTGGCATGAAAAATACAGCATTTTATGTGTTAACAGGTACTGTTTTGAAAATGTCTTTATGCAAATTTTTTTCAAAAATGCCAAGAAAAAACTTTTTGGTTTTTACATCATTGTCTTGTAAACATACCCTAAAGCTCATTCGCACAGCATGACTCGGCTGCTGTGGAACTCTGGGAGTCTGCAGTGGGCTGATGGGTAAGAATAATGTCTGCGTTGGTGTGTGGGAGGCCAGGAGACAGTCAAAGCAAAGGCCATCTGCCACAACAAAGCTTCTGATTAAAAACCTGCGCTTGACTCTCAACACTCACACACTTCTGATCTCTGAACTTTAGATGATTCCCATCGCCGACCAGAGGAATGAAAAATCATACAGGAAAGCTTCATATCTCAGCCGTTCTCTCATTGACAGCAATGAGATTACATTGAGAGAAAAACGGTTCCTCTCAGAAGAGACCTCAGAGATGCTCTGTGCTTTCAATCAGTGATCAAAGACCTCAGTGTGAATAACTTAATAATACATGAATTAGAAAAATATTGTTTAGAGTAGTTTAAGATGATTAAGATGATTAAGATGTTTTTTTTTTGTCAATGAAAGAGAAACCTCTGCACATTTTCCTCTGGATGTGAGTATATGGTCCAAAACAGCAGTCCAAAAAAACATTTGAAATCATCAAGGTGATTCACATGACTTTGAAAGATCGATAATTTGACTGGTAACGGTTCTCCCAGGGTTAGTGGAGAGAAAACGAGTTTAAAACTGTTGTTTTCTCTGGCCTTCAGGCCTGTAACAATCCCATCTTCATCTGGCTCCTCTCTTTCTCTTCAGGCTGATGGCAGGTTGCACTGTTTTGGAGGTTGTCCAGAAATGAAATGCAGATTTGAGTCTCTTCTCCCTGGTGCAGTCGCTTGTTCGCTCCCTCCCGCCCCAAGCGCGACAGCGGCACTTCATTTCAACAAATGCATTTTACTGAGACCGTTTAAGGAATAAGGAACGGTTTTTCTCAAGCGTTTAGACGCAAAATGCAAATGGGGTCACTGTTGGACAGGTCTTTGTCATGTTAATTGTTAAATTCATGCTGTAAAGCATGAGAGACGTCTTCTGCGTCCTCCAAATTAAGTGACAAAACAGGCCGAACACACGAGACCCCTTCGGTCCATTTAAAAAGGGAAGTGCAAACTTAATTTTGATGGATTATGCCAAAGCACCTCCGTTAGTGTTGTGAGGGGTTCATCTATCTCTGTCAGTTTACATAACATTGATGAACCCTTTAGTCATACGCAGGTGACAAGTTACCGTATGAAAAAGCACAGAAGGAAACCATCTATCATGGAAAAACGTGTATTCATAAACATTTACTTGTCAACGCAGCGCTGCCATGAAACGAGATCTTGTCTGCTGGCGGCGATGGCAAATGTTCTGCTCTCATGAGGATTTCTCTCTGAAATCAGTAAACCACTTCAGTTTTTATGTGTTTTTACTAGTACCTGCAAAGAGCATCAGTGTTATGCAATAGTCTGTTTAAAACAGACATCTGACCTGAAAATTATTTTACATTTAAATTAAGTTAAAATTATTTTTGTTCTAGATAAATACACAATCTAATAATCGAATAAAATATATAATTTATCAAAAATATAGTATAGCTAATATTTTCATCAAGATACTTTTAAATAGCATGGCAAAATATTAGCTTGATTAACTACTTAATCTAGACTGGTAACAAATAAAAAATAAAATAATAATAATAAAAAGCGCTTTCATTCAACCCATTCAAGTTAATTAATAAATCCAGATGTTTCCCTTTTTTTATGTCTTTTATTAATTATTATTATTATTATTATATTAATGTATTTATTTAGTTTAATGGTGTCTAACTGAAATATTATTTTTGTGCTAGTTAAATACTGTACATCGTCTACTAATCGAATAAAATATATATTTTTGGAAAAATTTTTGAGGATTTATTATTTTAATGAGCTGGTTAAAAAATTATACACAGATATGCTAAAGTTCATTTTTTGATCATTTTTATAAAAATATTGTCTTCAACTCTTTCATTCAAGTTTCATAAATCCATGTTAACTATTTTTTAAATTGACTTAAGTTGTATTTTTTGAAAATGTACTTTTTATTTATTTACTGAACACATCATCTAATAATCAAATAAATATATATAATTTGCATATTTAACATAGCTAATATATTTATCAATTTTAAAAAAATGATGGCACAATTTAGTACTTGATTTTATTTAAATCACATTTTTAAAATGTATTTATTCAAATAGCTTAGAATCTGCATAAATCTCTTAATTTTCAAAAAAAATTCTAAACTTTAATCAGTTGAAAAGCATGAACATGGTTTAAATATGGCTGTGAAATGAGCAAAGATGAATGAGAAATACATCAAAATTGCAATTACACTAAATAGCAAATATATATATATATATATAGTCTAGAGAAGAGCATTTTGCATAATATTACACCATATACTCATATTTTACTAAACCTGTTAGTCTTAATTATTTAATGTATGTTTAAATTAATTTGTTATGAAACATGCTATGACAAATATATATATATATATATATATATTAGGGGTGTAACGGTACACGTATTTGTACCGAACCGTTTCAGTACTGGTCTTTCGGTTCGGTACGCATGTGTACAGTTTTTTTTTTTTTTTTTTCAGGAAATTCAAATAATAAATGGTGTTTTGACAGTCTTTGTGGCATGACAGATCACTGTATAAACGCCTTGGAGAGCCTCTTCTGGGACGGTGCTGGTATAAACCCAACACAAGCATTGACTCGAGTGGCCGCGATCAGCTCCGGTTCCCGTGTCTGAGCCGTGACGCTCCGCAGACTTGTGCAGAGCGGAGCGCGAGTGAACGCGATCATTCCTTCCTCTGTACTATAGTTTTAACGCAAATAAACATGACTGAACATCTCATGCCTCACGTAATTGCTCAATCAGTGTTTCAACCACGGAAAGACATCAACAAAACAGTGTGGAAATAAAATGTCACGTAGCATTTCATTTACCTCAGCAAGTCATCAGTGTCCACAGCTCGTTAGTTCACTAGAGAAATGAAGTGTAGAGAAGAGCATTTTGCAAAATATTACACCATATACTCATTATATTTTACTAAACCTGTTAGTCTTAATTATTTAATGTATGTTTAAATGAATTTGTTATGAAACATGCTATGACAGCCAGTGTGTGATTAAATATATTTTAACAAATAATCTAGAAATTGTATTATTTATAAGTCAATTTAAAAACTGCATTATGTGCAATTTGCATGTTTGCATACAATGTTTTTTAAAGTTGAGTGTAGATCATCTATTTAAAAATAAACAGTAATTAAATTTACATTTGGTAGGCCTAGTTATAATGTAAAAGGGCTCTCTATAGTTTTAAGCATAAGCTGAAGTAGATTTTTATCACTAAGAAATTAACTATAACAATGCATTTAAAGAAAGAGAAACTTGCTCAGTAAACACTGTTTATAAAAAAAAAAAAAAGTTTAGTTTTTCCCCCTGCTGTACCGAAATAATATAAATATATATGTATGTATATATATTATATGTAGATTGCTTATTTGGGAAGCTATAGAATTGCACTGGTTATTATTAATTTCACTGGTTAAGATGATACCAAGATCTAAAACGTTGATCTGATTGACGTATAAGGTTACATCAAGAGGGGTTTTTTTTAATCTCCAAAGAAACACATAGCAATTCAGGAATGCTGTAGGGACAAAACTAGTTTTAAGAGGTTTTAAGCTGCTGTGTCTGAAGGGTCGCCCCTCACAAGCACAGGCCGATGTCTCTGCTTCCTCATGACTGCTTGTAGAGTTTGTCCTCAGCGAGGGAAATGGCTGCTAAAGAGCTCCAAAGCCCACACACAGCAGCAGGATTGAGAGCGATCGCTGCGGCCCCCAGAGATCAGCATGAGTTTGAGAGGAAAGAGATTTCTGGGACATAGCCGTCCCCCACAGGGCCCTGCGCTGAACCCCGCAGCGGAGCCGTCCTGCACTCTCAACACACACACACACACACTTTCTGACTGTTTGATGTGCAGCACTTCTGCTCAAACAAAATTCAAGCGTTTTTTTTTTTTGTTTGTTTTTTGCGCGCTTCTAGAACGTAACCTCCTTTTCTCAGCTTAATTAGAAAGCAAGACTTTAGTAGTCTATTAGAGTGATAAAGAAATGTGTATTTGTACAGTATAAATATGGATAAATCTACAAATAACTATATGAGTGCTAATGGCCCCATGAAGCTTCTCAGATGCAGCACATGGAAGATTCTACTGGAGTTTGATGTTAGCATGTTGATAATCCAACAACAGGATGCAAAGCGTAAAAACACAAATATTGTAATTTTTGTGTTTTTTAGCAACACATTTTATATTTTCTTTTTAAATTAAATATTTGCTCTCATTTATAAACTACTATTCAAAATTCTAGGTTCGATATGATTTGTGTATGTGTTTTGAAGTCTCTTCTGCTCACCAAGGCTGCATTTATTTTATTAACATACAGTCAATTCAGAAATATTGTTAATGAGTTTAAAATAATTGTTTTCTACTGTAATATATTGTTATATGTCATTTATTTCTGTGATCAAAGCTGAATTTTCAACATCATTACTCCAGTCTTCAGTGTCACATGATCTTCAGAAATCATTCTAATATGCTGATTTGCTGCTCAAGAAACATTTCTGATTATTATCAATGTTGAAAATAGTTGTTTCCACAAGAATTCATGAATAAAAAGTAAAAAAAAAATAATAATTTGAAATATTGTTTTATAACAATGTCAATTTTGTTGTCACTTTCAATCAATTTAATGCATCCTAATACAAGTGAATAAAAATGCTGAATAAAAGTACTGATTTCTTTTTCAAACCAACCAACCAAATAAATTTAAAAAAAATGTTTTGAATGGTAACTTTTACTATATTTAACATTATTCATACATAAACATATTTCTCAAATTCCAATCCTGCAGTTTAATTTGTCTACACTCTAAAAAAAAAAAAAAATGCTGTGTTAAATATGGACAAAATAGAAAAAAATAACCCAGCGTTAAAATAACCCAAAAAAATGACCCAACAAGCTGATCCCAGCATTTGAGTTAGAAAAATAACCCAGCATTTTTCAGAGTGTACACACACACACACACACACACATTACATATATAGAGAGAGAGAGAGAGAGAGAGAGAGAGAGATTCTTTTATTTCTTATTCTTTTAAGTAATAAAAATGTATTTCATGGTTTTAGTTTTTAACAATAATGATCCCATTGACATTGACAACATGACGTGAGTAAATGATGACAGAACTACTCTTAGCCCTTCAGAAAGCCCCTTTCGTCAGGAGTTCAGATGAAAACCCATCTTTCTGTGTTTCAGATGTGAGCTCCAGGCCTGGCTGATGGACGACTATCAGCGCTGTAATTACCGTCACATCCCACTTTGAGCGTGAAGACACTCCACATCCAGAGAACTCAACGTGCTGCAACCTTTTGGCTCGAGCCGAGCATCTGGATGAGGCTGTGGACGCACACTTTAGCCGGTATAAACCTTTGAGAGGCCAGTCGATCTTTTACAACACTCATCCCAAAACAGGCAGCTTGTAATTGTCATCAATCAGTTTGGCCGGACAAGCGCAATCATCTGCTGAGTCTGGAGGACAGCCAAATTGACATAAATTAAGAAACAGATTCACTTTTATTCTTTACTGCCAGTACACCCAAGTTTAACATAAGCGGGTAAAGAGCATTTTAGAGCTCATGAGCAAGTTCACTAATTTTCAATCACGGCAGATGAGGCTCTTTTATCTTTGAGCTTGTGTAAAGGTCACAACAGCAATTCATTTGTTTTCTCCAGGCTAGCGACGTGCAGCGAAGGTGCGCTTTTCTTCAGACAGGTGAGAGACAGAAACAGAATTTTTCTGGATATATCGAGGATAATCACATTATAATCAACCTCATGGCCTTTCGTTGGTCGGTCTGTCGGACTAATTAACCACCTCTCATTAAACTCAGACAATGCCTTTAGCGACCTGTCAGCTAACGCACAAAACTGTTCATTTACCTTCAGAAATGGAGGCATGGAAAAAACAGTTGTGTAATTAAAATTACAAAACAAAGAAAAAAAACAGTTCTCACTGTGTAAAAAGAGTTTTCAAAGTTGTGTAAAAAAATTAATAAAAAAAGAAAAATTAAATACTATTTCAGTCTTTTCTTCAGAATTCCATGTTTAATTAAATGTGTTACTTGTCATTTACTTGTTCTGACTTTCTGAATTTCACTTGGTAAATCCTTCACCTTCACCAACGTCATTAAAAATTATTTTTACACCCAGAAACGTGAACTTCAGTAAAGTAAAATGTAATTTTAGAAAAAGAAGTAAAATAACTTTTTATTTTTGATAAATAATTTATAACAATTTATTTTTGATAAATAAATCGAACATAAGAGTATGGAAGCTGGTTTTTGCCATGGATAAGAAATAAAAAAGGTAATTACATCTTCGTATCTCACAATTCTGACATTTTTCTAGCAGTTTATATCACACAACTGTCAAGTCAGAATTCTGAGTTTATATCTCAATTTTCTCAGAATTGTAAGATAAAAAGTCACAGATATCTTATTATTATTATTATTCTGTGGCAGAAACAAGCTTCCATATAAGAAATAATTTTTCAAATAGGTTTAGCTATAAGACATGCATTTTGCTGCAACATTATCTAGGTAAATATTAAAATCCCCCCCAAAAAGTGTCAGTGATGTATGTGCACAATAATGTTAAAGTTTTTACTGTATTTTTAGCTAAAAAAAAAAAAAAAAAAAAAGTACCCTTGGTGAGCATAAATAATGGCGGCTGAAAATTCAGGTTTGCATCAGATGAATAAATTACATTTTAAAATATATTCAAAAATAATCAGTTAAGTTGCAATATTTAACAATATTACTGTTTTTACTGTATTTTTGATCAAATAAATGCAGCCTTGGTGAGCAGAAGTAATGGCTGCTGAAAAGGCAGCTTTGCGTTACAGAAATAAATTACATTTTAAAATATATTCAAATAGAAAAGAGTCATTTTAAATTGTAATATTACTTCACTTACTTTTCTTTATTACTTTTTTTAACAAACATCTATAGCAGAACACATGTATACACACAGAAACATATGCTAATGTTCAGTTTGGGGTCATATATAGCCTTTTTTTAAATTACTATTTAAAATGTATTAATGAAAACTACTAGATTTATAATCTGTTTTATAATCTCTGTTTTTTGTAATGTTTTTTATTGCATGTGATTAATTGCTATTGACAGTCATAAATTTTTAACTTTGTAAACCATGCATTTTGGATTTAGTTATTACTGTATTTTTGAGCAGCAAAATGCATGGTTTATAGCTAAAATCAATGCAAATCAAATGCATGCAAAACATTACAAAAACAAACACAAGCAACAAAATGATTTCCTTAAAGTGACCATTTATCCTTTTTCTGAGTGCAAAAACATAATTTTTAATGCATTGCATAATGAACAAGATTCTCAAAGCTCAAATCACCTGCTGTCATTGAAAACGAATGACCCTGGTTGCTTGGCTCTCAAAGTCAATGTCAGTGTCACTGGGGCTTTACTGCATAATGTTGGTGCTGTTATGAAAATAGAAATATTACCATGTTTTTCAAATGCAATGCAAGCGATCTCGGCTGAACGCAGTAGACTGGAGTTCTACCTCAGTAGTTCACGTACGGCTGCCAGACGTACTGTACCAACTATATTCCAGCTATGCTTTACAAATGTGCTGCATGTTGACAGATGTGTGTTATTGCAGATGAATTTCTACAGATGCCAGATCTCCGTGTCGATATTCTACACCTTCTGCTTGTCCTCATTAAGGGAGGGATGCATGACGGGAACTTCTGTCAGATCTGTTTACATGCAAAGAAGTTTTGTACTGTAACTTTCTCACTCTGTGAACTTCTTCTAACTTTGGACAGGACTGCTGATGCAGAATGAATGATGAATGCGTTTGAACATATGTTTTTGTAATTAGTACTTCAGATTCAGAGTATTACTGAGTGAACCCAAATAATCTCTGCTTTCAAAGACTTGAGATTTTCTTTTAGGCTTTGAAGATCTTCAGTATACTTTTATTTTTGCTTTATGTTGTATTTATGATGTTACAATTAAAGAATGTAATAGTTTGACATGCTTTTATATACAGTATATATATATATATATATATATATATATATATATATAATTTCTTTTATTTTTTTGAAGTTGTGAATTGGAGAACGTTTTACAAGAAAATACTACTTCAGTCTTTCTCCTTCAAAACTGCATGTTTAATTCTATGTGTGCCCTGCTGTTTTATTGTAATTGTTTGTGGAAATTCCTGAGTATAAACTGTTTCTATGCCAATTTTGTTTTCAGTATACTACAATATTTTATGTAAACTTAAGTTGTAAGTTTTAGTTAACGGTTAGTATTATGTTTATCTAAACTGTTTGTGTTAGCATTAAACAAATGTAAAATGAAGTGTTTACAGAAAGATATATATGACATTAAAGGAAGTCATGGCTTCAAATTATAAATTATCACAGACAATAATTTCATTCATTCGTTTTTTCTTCCCTTCTCTTTATTTACTGTAAATCTGCTTTGAAGCAATTTGTATTCTACAAAATGCTACTTATTAAAAAAAAAAAAAAAAAAATCAGTAATTCTGCTTAGAACAGAATTGCCAAGGGTTTAAAAGCAGAACTGTTCATCTCGTATTTTATTTTTTATTTCAAAAGTTACAGTAAAGACATTTATCATTTTACAAAAGATTATAATTTCAAATAAGTTATTTTAAACTTTCTACTCAAAGAATCTTGAAAAATGTTGATAAATTTAAATTAAGTTAATTAGCAAATGAGCATATTAGAGTGATTTCTGAAGGATCATGTGACACTGAAGACTGGAGTAATGATGCTGAAAATTCAGCTTTGCATCACAGGAATAAGTTACATTTTAAAATATATTCAAATAGAAAACTGTTCTTTTAAACTGTAATAATATTTCACAGTATTCCTGTTGTTGTTGCATCTTTGATCAAATAAATGCGGCCTTAATGAGCATAAGAGACGTTTTAAAAAATCTTTAAAAATGTGTTATTAAATGCAATGTGTTCTATTGCAAATACATTATTGTAATTTATTGTTACAATAAACAATAGTCAATATAAGTTATTGGTAACTATACAGGCCTACACTGGCACAGAAATGACACACTTCAGCATTAAACGTTTGATGTTTTTCAGAGTGAGTCTCAGGTGAAGTGTAAATGTAAGTGTCTCATATCTGTCAGTGAATGGAGGAATATTCCTCAGTCCCGTCACGTGTGCTGTCTGCACATCCATTCCCCCGTACTCAATCCCTGACACGCTCTGTCTTTCTCTCACTTCATCCCTTCCTTCTCCAAATAAAAGAGCAGGTGACTGCTACAGCGGTGCTTTGGGGGGGATCCGTTAATTCTTTGTGCTCTTTGTGTTTTGGCCTAATGAAGACTAATGAAAAACCTCCACAGCACAGGAGGAGAGACTGGAATACAGAAAGAGATGAAACTACACACCTCACGATGCAGAAACCACGACCTGTGGAGGATAAACCATCTCTGAGACCCGTCCTCTACTGTCAAGGCCACGATGTCTTGGGGGAAAAAATATATCATGAAAAAAAAGAAAAGAAATCTAAAATGTCACATTTATCTTATCTTAGCACTACAAAATTTCATTTCAGGGCAGCTTCAAGTTTTGATGTTGCAAAATTCCTAAATTATGAAACAAATGAACACACCACTGTGACAGTATGTAAAAAGTGAAAAATATACATTATATATGCTGTCTAGTTATTAAGTTGTCAACAAGATATAACGGTTTTAAAAAAAAAAATTCAAGTGCACTTCATTGTGGGATTCTAGGGTAAAACATCTTTATTTAACGTTTTTGTTTGTTTTTTTCTCCCTGAACAAATTGGAAAATATTTTCTTGTTTTAAGTAAAAACCAATCCAAAAATGTAAATACATTTTTCAAAAGATAAGACAAAATTAAGTGGTATTTTAAGTATTTGCTTAGGCAAGAACTTTTCAGAAAACAGCAAAGTATCTTACATCTCAAGTAAATGTATCTTGATATGCTTCGATATATATATATATATATATATTAATAATGACAAAAAATTTTAAATCAAAATGAAAACAGAAAACACATAAAATCTCATTAAAAATATTATTAATAAAAACTAAAATGGTATCTGTAATGTGTACTCAGAATCAGAAGGACCTTCATTGCCAAGTATGCTTGGGCATACAAGGAATTTGTTTTAGTGTCACAAGCTTCCAGTACACAGAGACAACGCACAGACAATAAAAAAAAAAAGAGCATGAGAATAAAAATACATACATATGTACAGTGAGGAAAATAAGTATTTGAACACCCTGCTATTTTGCAAGTTCTCCCACTTAGAAATCATGGAGGGGTCTGAAATTGTCATCGTAGGTGCATGTCCACTGTGAGAGACATAATCTAAAAAAAAAAATCCAGAAATCACAATGTATGATTTTTTAACTATTTATTTGTATGATACAGCTGCAAATAAGTATTTGAACACCTGAGAAAATCAATGTTAATATTTGGTACAGTAGCCTTTGTTTGCAATTACAGAGGTCAAACGTTTCCTGTAGTTTTCACCAGGTTTGCACACACTGCAGGAGGGATTTTGGCCCACTCTTCCACACAGATCTTCTCTAGATCAGTCAGGTTTCTGGCCTGTCGCTGAGAAACACGGAGTTTGAGCTCCCTCAAAGATTCTCTATTGGGTTTAGGTCTGGAGACTGGCTAGGCCACGCCAGAACCTTGATATGCTTCTTACAGAGCCACTCCTTGGTTATCCTGGCTGTGTGCTTGGTCATTGTCATGTTGGAAGACCCAGCCTCGACCCATCTTCAATGCTCTAACTGAGGGAAGGAGGTTGTTCCCCAAAATCTCGCAATACATGGCCCCGGTCATCCTCTCCTTAATACAGTGCAGTCGCCCTGTCCCATGTGCAGAAAAACACCCCAAAGCATGATGCTACCACCCCATGCTTCACAGTAGGGATGGTGTTCTTGGGATGGTACTCATCATTCTTCTTCCTCCAAACACGTTTAGTGGAATTATGACCAAAAAGTATTTTTGACCACATGACTTTCTCCCATGACTCCTCTGGATCATCCAAATGGTCATTGGCAAACTTAAGTCGGGCCTGGACATGTGCTGGTTTAAGCAGGGGAACCTTCCGTGCCATGCATGATTTCAAACCATGACGTCTTAGTGTATTACCAACAGTAACCTTGGAAGCGGTGGTCCCAGCTCTTTTCAGGTCATTGACCAGCTCCTCCCGTGTAGTTCTGGGCTGATTTCTCACCTTTCTTAGGATCACTGAGACCCCACGAGGTGAGATCTTGCATGGAGCCCCAGTCCGAGGGAGATTGACAGTCATGTTTAGCTTCTTCTATTTTCTAATGATTGCTCCAACAGTGGACCTTTTTCACCAAGCTGCTTGGCAATTTCCCGTAGCCCTTTCCAGCCTTGTGGAGGTGTACAATTTTGTCTCTAGTGTCTTTGGACAGCTCTTTGGTCTTGGCCATGTTAGTAGTTGGATTCTTACTGATTGTATGGGGTGGACAGGTGTCTTTATGCAGCTAACGACCTCAAACAGGTGCATCTAATTTAGGATAATAAATGGAGTGGAGGTGGACATTTTAAAGGCAGACTAACAGGTTTTTGAGGGTCAGAATTCTAGCTGATAGACAAGTGTTCAAATACTTATTTGCAGCTGTATCATACAAATAAATAGTTAAAAATCATACATTGTGATTTCTGGATTTTTTTTTAGATTATGTCTCTCACAGTGGACATGCACCTACGATGACAATTTCAGACCCTCCATGATTTCTAAGTGGGAGAACTTGCAAAATAGCAGGGTGTTCAAATACTTATTTTCCTCACTGTAAATATAAATAGACAAAAATATAAAAAATTGTATGTACAGTTGTGCTTTAGATGATAGAATAGGAATAGAATAGAGTGAGCTCCAGGGATGTACTAGGATGTAGGTGGTAACAAATAAATAGATGGTTATTGCACATATTTTTTTATTTTTTTTCATTGTGCAATAAATATATGTGCAATAACCATCTATTGATTTGTTAACACCTACATCCTAGTACATCCCTGGATCTCACTCTATTCTATTCCTATTCTATCATCTATAGCACAACTGTACATACAATTTATTTTATTATAATTTTTTTATTTTTTATTTTTCTCTATTTATATTTACATATGTATGTATTTTTATTCTCATGCTCTTTTTTTAATTGTCTGTGTGTTGTTGTCTCTGTGTACTGGAAGCTTGTGACACTAAAACAAATTCCTTGTATGCCCAAGCATACTTGGCAATAAAGCTCCTTCTGATTCTGATTCTAGAAAATGCACAGACTAATGCAAAGTATGCACATTGTAGTATCAGTATCATATTACATAGCCTTTCATTTTCCAGTGTGATAAATGAACCAAAGAATATTTTTACAGAAGAAAAAAAAAAAAAAAGATAATTTTAATGTCAAATTGACACATTTGATGTTAACTGGACACTACTGAACATTAAACATGCTGAGGTCATATACTGTCAGAAACACTGAACAGCATACTAGTTTTTACTTCTGCATGATGCATATTGTTGCTGTTTAAAAAAAAAAAAAAAAAGTATTCAAGAACTAAAAAAATGTATTTACTTACTATTTAGTATCGCACAGCATATTTGATTCTAAAAAAAACAGCAATTGGCAACAAAGCATACTACCATTAGTTTGCACTGCAATATGCAGTACGCAATAAAGCACACTGCAGGGAATATGCAATGCAGTCGATCTGACCTTGACTCATTATTTAACTGGACTGCCAAAAGTCATTTTACATGCAATGCAAAACACATTTATTTATTTATTTACTTACTAAAGCAAACATTGCAATGCTACTGTTCAAAACCCAGTGCTCTAATTCTCCATTTCTTTTCCGTGAAAAGATGATGTACATATTAACCAACCATAAGCACAGAGTTTAAGCTGAGAGCCGCAGCAGATACAGATGATGCTGTATCGGTCCCTCTGTAGCAGGTAGTTCATCACAGTGGCATAATTAATACCCATAGAGCAGCGCGAGTGTTTGTACACCGTCGCCTGTACACTGCAGAGAGCTGCTGTTTGCATTACGAATCCCAGAGCGTGCAAATTCAGAGGCACAGTGAGGCTTGTGGGACGGCCGGTGGGTGCCGGTGAGGCTTAAACCCATCGAGGGTTATTTAATGAGATCAATGATATCCAACTTCCCTCCTGAACAGGAAATGAGCACCGAATCTCTCATTGCGCTTAAAAACCATCACCTTATCCTATCAAAGATGAGATGGGGAAAATGTACATGCGCCACGTCATTTTTTATACCACACAGTGAAGGGAAATAAATATTTTTATTTATCCATCCATCCTTTTATAATTTTCCAGTACAAACATTCTTAAATCAAAATATATGTACTTGAATTAAATCAAGTTAAATCACTTACCATTAAGTCTTGTGTTCTATTAATGAAGTGGGTGTATGCTTAAAACAATCTTCCAATGGGTAAGAAAATAAAACAATTCAAAGGGAAAACAAGTTTATTTTTCTAAACCCATTGACAAATATTTAAGCAAAAAAATTATATACTTTATTTTCAGAAAAAAAGACAGAATATTTATTAAAACTAAGTGGGTTTATGCCTAAAAATCTGCCAATGGGTAGGAAAAATAAACATTATTCAAAGGGAAGACAAGTTTATTTTTCTGAACCCATTGACAATAATTTTTTTCTTGCTTTAAGCAAAAACTAAACAAAGAATTTCTTTTTTTTTTTTTTTCAGAAAAGAGGACATAATATATATATAAATACAGTGCTGCTTGAAAGTTTGTAAACCCTTTAGAATTTTCTATATTTCTGCATAAATACGACCCAAAACATCATCAGATTTTCATATAAGTCCTGGAAGTAGACAAAGAGAACCGAATCAAACAAGTGAGAGAAAAATACTTTCTTTGTCATTTGTTTATTTATTGAGAAAAATGATCCAGCGTTACATATCTGTGCGTTGCAAAAGTATGTGAATCTTTGCTTTCAGTATCTGGTGTGACCCCCTTTTGCTGCAGTAACTGAAGGTAAAGTTTCTTGTAAATGCTGATCAGTCCTGCACAATAACATGTAGGAGTTTTAGCCCGTTCCTTAGTGCAGAAGCACTTAAACTCTGTGATGTTTGTGGGTTTCCTCCGATGAACTGCAGGTCCTTCCACAACATTTTAATTGGATTAAGGTCTGGACTTTGACTCATAAAAATTAACTTTGTTCTTCTTTAACCATTCTTTGGTAGAATGACTCGTGTGCTTGGGGTTGTTGTCTTGCTGCATGACCCACGTTCTCTTGAGACTCTGTTCTTAAACAGATATCCTGATGTTTTCCTTTAGAATTTGCTGGTATAATTCAGAATTCATTGTTCCATCAATGATGGCAGGCTGTCCTGGCCAAGATGCAGCAAAACAGGCCCAAGCCATGACACTACCACCACCATGTTTCACAGATGGGAGAAGATTCTTGAGCTGGAATGCAGTGTGTTCTTTTCTCCAAACATAATAGCTTCTCATTTAAACCAATAAGTTCTATTTTGGTTTCATCCATTCATTAAACCTTTCTCCATTAGACCTCTGGCTTGTCCACATGATCTTTAGCAAGCAATTTTCTTTTTGGGGAACAGTGGCTTTCTTTTTGAAACTCTTACAGTAACCATGGTTGCTCAGTGTTCTCCTGACGGTGGGCTCATGAACATTAGCATTAGCTAATGTGAGAAAGGCCTTAGAAGTTACCCTGCAAACTTTTGCAGCCTCGCAGACTATTACACGTTCTGCTTTGGAGTGATCTTTGTTGGTCGACCACTTCACGGGAAGGTAACAGTGGTCTTGAATTTCCTCCATTTGTACACAATCTGTCTGACTGTGGATTTGTGGAGTCCAAACACTTTAGAGATGGTTTTGTAACCTTTTCTAGCCTGACGACAACATCAACTCTTTTTCCGAGGTCCTCAGTAATCTCCTTTGTTTGTGACATGATTCACTTCCACAAACATGATCAGACTTTGATAGATCCCTGTTCTTTGAATAAAACAGGTCATGTACTGACATTTGATAGTGATTGCACCGACTGAAAACACCTCTGCACAGATGGACTCTAATTTCACCTTTAAATTAACTGCTAATCCAAGAGATTCACATACTTTTGCCACTCACAGATATGCAATATTGGATTATTTTCCTGAATAAATAAATGACCAAGAAAATATTTTTGTTTGATTGGGTTCTCTTTGTCTACTTTCAGGACTTGTGCGAAAATCTGATTATGTTTTGGGTCATATTTATGCATAAATATCGAAAATTCTAAAGGGTTCACAAACTTTCCAGCAGCGATGGATGGATGGATGTTTTTTCTGCCAATGAGTAAGAAAAATATATTCAAAGGGAATACATTTATTTTTATGAACACATTAACAAATATATTTTCTTAAAAAAAAAAAAGTGTAAATGTACATATATTTTTCAGAAAACAAGACATTATTTTTTATCAAAATTAAGTGGGTTTATTCTTTAAATATCTGTCTATGGGTAAGAAAAATAAAATTAATTCAAAGAAAAAACAAGTTTATTTTTCCTACCTTATTATCAGATCTTACTTTTCTTGTCTTAAGCAAAAACTCAGCACATCTTGATAAAGTTTTATTTATCTTACATCATTTTGCTTCTGAAGTAATTTGTATCTTTGATTTAAGAATGTTTAGATATTTGTACTGGAAAACAACACAAAAATAGAAAGGAAGAATATCTGCAGTGCATCTTCATGCGACAAAACTCATGCATTAAACTGTACCTCACTGTTCTAATGACTAAATATTATGAATCAGTAAGTCATCACTTAAGTCATCAGCAAACATGAGTTCAAAACATTTTAGACATCAGAAGAAATGCTAAAAAGTCCCAAGTTCAACATTATCCCTCATCCGCTAGAAACTACTTTAAACTATTTGTCTTTACTTTCTGATTGTAATATCACAATCAATGATGAAACAACATCAACGAAACAGCAATGCGAACATCACAATTACATCTGAAGTGCATGAAACGTTTTATGTCTTCTCTTCGCCTCAAAAAAACAGTAAAAGAAGAAAAATTACTGCAGTATTGTGTCGTACAACATATCTGTCACAAAACGAACCGCAGAATCCATTATGTCAGATCAACCCATCTCAAGCACAAAAAGCCCCACACTCTGGAAATATCTCCCGTCGAGAGAAAGTCAAGCTCGAGAGAGGCTTCTGGCGCAATTTTACAATCAATCCAAATTCCCTCACGACATAGTGTTGTTTAATGACTCAGGGAATAAAGTCCATCGCACAAGGCCTTTTAGCTCCGTGGATTGCCGATGCCAAATTGGGAGAGTAATAACAGGGTAGGGGGCTGGAAATAAACAGAGACGCGTTCAGGGACCCGTAGCAAGTGATGCTATTTAGTTCTCAAAGTCACACAATGAAGGGAAAATAGAGAGTTAGACTGGGAGTGCTGCTCATGCTCGGATGCTTTAACACTGCATGCATGTGAGAGAGAGGAGAAGAAACAATAGAAGGTAATTCTTAATGATGCTGACATTTTCTGAGAAAAAAAAAAACGTTTCCATGTGATGGAAACTGATGCGAACCTGGCTGCTTGCCCATGCTCTGTCAACATTTTACTTAATTAAAAGCATCTAGCCAAAAACTTACTTGAAGTAAGGCTACAAATCTTTGTTCTTAAGTATTTAAAGTAAAAAGTGGTAAGCTTCTGAAATTGACAGATCACATCCAGAGATGGAGGAGTGAACAACAGATGTTCAGCTGGAAACAGTATGCTGAAACCGCTGACCGTGTTCACCCTTAATGTCTGTCTCTATCTTGTTAGCTCAGTAAGACAAACAAAAATATGCCTTTTTAGATGCAACTAGAAATGTAAGGTCTAAAGAGTGCGTAAAGTGTAAAGAGTATATTTTTCCTTACAAATGTAATTGAGAAGAAAGTGGAAAGGCTGTCTATTGTACAGTGGATCAATAACATGTCCGTTTGTTTAGCGATGGAAAAGATAACGGTAACACTTTACAGTAAGGTGGCATTTGTTAACATTAGTTAATGTATTAACTAACATGAACAAACAATGAACAATACATTTATTACAGTATTTATTCATCTTTGTTAACATTAGTTAATAAAAATACAACCATTCATTGTTAGTTAATGTTAGCTCACAGTGCATTAACTAATGTTAACAAACACAACGGTAACACTTTACAATAAGGGTGCATGAATAATCATGTACTAATGCCTAAATTAATACTTAATGCATCACATACTAATGATTATTAAAGGAGTTAACTAATTATGAACTAACGAAGAGCTATCCTTAACTACGACTGGAGTCATGCATGAATAACGGCAGCCTTAACTACATGTTAGTATGTTTGATAGTTAATGCATTAATTAACATTTTTGGGTAAACTAAATCAAACAGCCTCTTTAAGAAGGAATAAGAAATAGTCAAACTTTGAAATTAATTTAATACTATCATAATTTGAGCATTTGACATCTTCGGCTTTGTCATACACGTTATTGGGTGGCAAAGGATTAGTTGATCCTCCTCATCAAGTGTAGAAAATACTAAATACACTAACGACTGATCTTGTCTGTTTTATGTTCTTCTCTTTGCCTTTGAACTCACCCTATTGTGTCTTATACACGGATGAATAAAAACATTAAAACCCAAAACCCACAAAGAACATTTGTAGAACAATTCCTAAAGAAATGCTCAAACTGGAAAGAGTTCACTGTCCATCCGTGATGATCCTGCACCTCTGCTCTCTGACTTCTTGAAAATCCATACAGCATCTCTTACTGTGTTAGTACATGTGTGTTTGATAGAAAGCACAACATAAATCATGACCTGAGTTTAGTAAGTAGTTAACAGTGAATTCATTATGATTGGGCTCCTCAAATAAAGTCATGTCAAAATCCATTTTTAACAAGCCATTATTTGATGTTGGTGTATGGATAGTTAATAATGAGGTAACACAATGACACATTATCAAATCATCAAATTAAATACCATTAAACATGCCGTAAGAGTGTCCAACCACCACCAATACAACAAACAGTGACTTTGCTTTTTTATTATTGATTTACATAATTTCAAATATATGGACTCAAAAGAAAGTCCAAACAAAATGTTACCTCTAAAGACACACAGAAGGTCAAAACAATGCTGTTAGTTACTGTACATAACTTTCCAAAAAAAAAAAAGGGGAACTGCAAACATGACTATAATTCGGTTTACAAAAGCAGACGACATTTATTAGATTAAAATATCGACATTACAGCAACAACAAACCTTCCGCACCTAGAGTGCGCCACTAATGAGTGTCCCACCAGAAACAAACCTTACATACTGTAGTCCCGTTTATTTGAAATGATTCAATTATTGTTCGTTGAAAGTATTAGTGCCATTAATTAGACAGACCTGCTAAATCAAACGTAGTAAATAGACCAATAACTAATGCTAATATTTTGTATGATTCGTTTATGTTTAGTCATAACGTCTTTTCTTCCCTTGACTATGTAAGGTTTGTTTCTGGTGGGACACTCACTATGTTCAGTCTTAGTTTTTTGTTTTAGTTTATTAGGTTTTATTTTATATTTATATTAGGTTATTATATTAGGTTTTTATTATAATTTATTATAATTTTTTCACTTTAATTTTTGTTAAAGTTATAGTAATTTTGTTGTGTCTTTTTATTTGTATTAGCTTTTTATGTCTATATAGTTTTTGTTACATTTTAGTCTTTTTTTTTTTTTTTTTTAGTTGTAGTTATTTGTATATAGTTACTTTTACCTTTTTATATAGTTTTCATATTTTATATTTCATTCTATTTCAGCTATTGTTTTTCGTTTATAAAATAAACAATACATGAAATAAAATAACTTTATTTATAAAGTAATGGTTTTATTTTTTGGTTTAGTTCATAATAATAACCCTGTTTCTAAGTGGATACTAACTAGTTCAAGTGAAATTAATCCTGTACCTCAGATCTCTCTGATATTCTACTCCCTCCTTCAATGTAAGTCTGTAGGATTTTTTCCTTGGTCTTTCATCCAGCATCTGAAAATCAGGAGAGTCCACGGTTCCCACAATCATGGACAACCTGAAAATAAACACAGAACTTTAAACTTTGATTTTCCAAGTCATAAAAATCATAAAATGCCCAGTACACTCAACTCTAAAATATTTTATCTGCTAGAAATTGCTCTATGCGATTACTATAACATGATTTTCAAATATCATTATTTATAACCACAAAGGACTGGAACAATCATTAATTTCTGCTGCACAGACGCTGCAGGAAAGTTACAGTACATGCTAAAGTGTAATACGTCATGTTATACTTCATTTGAACAAACCTAAGTATGCACAATAATAGTAATGTTTTACTCGAGCAAACATCATTAACAAGAAAAACAAATGTACAGGAATTCCCATATAATGCATTTTATGGTGATTTCACGCATTAATGATGGATGGCTCATACATGTTCCTCAGATCTCTGGGATTTGGTTAAGCACAACACATAAAATGCAAGGCATTTTTCAATGCACTGTCCTGCATTTCATAGTAATAGAGGAGTGCGTGTGCGTGTGCGCGCGTGTGTGTGCGCGCAGTTGTCTGACTGGTGTTTAATGAGAACGGAGAGCCAAGACTGAATCCCTCTAAATATATACCCTCAAGTCTGCTGAATAAGAAATTACAGAACATTTTCATTTTGACTTGAAGCCTCAGCAGAAGAGGGTAATACATGCAGAAATATTTCATTATTCAGGCCCTGTAGAAATTAGCTCATAAATTAGAAAGGAAAAATAATATAGTTCACAGAACAGAGTCTGGATTGCGTTTCTGACCTTGAGAGATATTAAAGTCTGACCAGCCTACATGAAAATACCCATTTGTTGTTATTATATTTTTATTATGCATGTAATATTTTCCGTTCTGGAACATTCCTGTAGATTTGGAAGTCTTATGATGTAGTTCAACAAAGTGGTCAGTATGACTAAAAACTAAATCATTCAATATAAAAATTAACTTAATCCATGAATTTCTAAGGCCTCTAAATGATAAACATGATCAGAATTTGGCTGAAAACTTGTAGTTTACAATCTACTCCATGCCTTCTGTCGTTTGATTGATAGTTTAGACTTTTTTAGCAAGTAAAAAGCATGAAGTCTCAAAAAAACATTGTATATTCACATTTTTAGATTGTTAAAGGTAGGTTAGGCTAGCAATAAGCAAGCTAGCTTTGAAAGCATAAGATCCCAGACCAGGCAGAGCAGAGGCTAACTATCGACCTAACAGCGATGAGAGACGCCGTTCATGGAGGACTGAATGCAAAGCTGTCAGATTGCATCATGTCTCATTCGGGGCCTTATGATTTCCGTGATGAGGAAAACGTGGATGGAACCACGGAAGCCAGTCATAAAAATAGAATTTACTGTAACACAGAATGTCACGGAATTTGCCAACTTTTGGATGGATACATCAAAATAGGTCAGTACACCAAAATCAAAATGTGATATGGACTAGTGTCTGTGAATATTAAGCTGCAAAAATACTATTTAAATATGAATCCTGAATGTTTTGTGTGTCTCTCTGTGAATGAATGGCACAGGCACATGGTTTCGTTTACTACAAACATACTGAACAAACATGAACATAATCTCCAGAACTGCTCTGAGAGTCATTTCATGAGCACCTTACAGTTTCTTTCGAGAAAAACTACTGTCATATCATATACAAACAGAAACCTAAAGGTCTTCACAGCAACCCGTCAAAATAAAACTTCAGTTTAACTTGAAGAAACTGTGACAGAAATATTACTTAATGTAATGATAGTACTACTAGTAATAATACAATTATTATTAAAACATTATTTTTAAAGCAATATTTATTACAAATATTATTTACCAGAATCTATTTTACAGAAAAATGTAAATACTAAACAGTATTTCTGGGAATACAATTAAAAAAATTTATATATACAGGTGCTGGTCATATAATTAGAATATCATCAAAAAGTTGATTTATTTCACTAATTCCATTCATAAAATGTGAAACTTGTATATTATATTCATTCATTACACACAGACTGATATATTTCAAATGTTTATTTCGTTTAATTTTGATGATTAGAGCTTACAGCTCATGAAAGTCAAAAATCAGTATCTCAAAATATTAGAATATTTACATTTGAGTTTGAATAAATGACCATCCCTACAGTATAAATTCTGGGTATCTCTTGTTCTTTGAAACCACAATAATGGAGAAGACTGCTGACTTGGCAATGATCCAGAAGACGAACATTGACGCCCTCCACAAAGAGGGTAAGTCACAGAGGGTCATTACTGAAAGGTGTGGCTGTTTACAGAGTGCTGTATCAAAGCATATTAAATGCAAAGTTGACTGGAAGGAAGAATTTGGGTAGGAAAAGGTGCACAAGCAACAGGGATGACCGCAAGCTTGAGAATACAGTCAAGCAAAGTCGATTCAAACACTTGTGAGAGCTTCACAAGGAGAGAACTGAAGCTGGAGTCAGTGCATCAAGAGTCACCACGCTCAGACGTCTTCAGGAAAAGGGCTACCAAGCCACTTCTGAACCAGAGACAACGTCAGAAGCATCTTAACTGGGCTGTGGAGAAAAAGAACTGGACTGTTGCTCAGTGGTCCAAAGTTCTCTTTTCAGATGAAAGTACATTTTACATTTCATTTGGAAATCAAGGTCCCAGAGTCTGGAGGAAGAGTGGAGAAGCACAGAATCCATGTTGCTTGAAGTCCAGTGTGAAGTTTCCACAGTCAGTGATGATTTGGGCTGCCATGTCATCTGCTGGTATTGGTCCACTGTGTTTTCTGATGACCACAGTCAACGCAGCCATCTACCAGGAAATTTTAGAGCACTTCATGCTTCCTTCTGTTGACAAGCTTTATGGAGATGCTGATTTCATTTTCCAGCAGGACTTGGCACCTGCCCACACTGCCAAAGGTACCAAAAGCTGGTTCAATGACCATAGTGTTACTGTGCTTGATTGGCCAGCAAACTCACCTGACCTGAACCCCATAGAGAATCTATGGGGTGTCAAGAGGAAGATGAGAGACACCAGACACAACAATGCAGAAGAGCTGAAGGCCACTATCAGAGCAACCTGGGCTCTCATAACACCTGAGCAGTGCCACAGACTGATCGACTCCATGCCACGCCGCATTGCTGCAGTAATTCAGGCAAAAGGAGCCCCAACTAAGTATTGAGTGCTGTACATGCTCATACTTTTCATTTTCATACTTTTCAGTTGGCCAAGATTTCTAAAAATCCTTTCTTTGTATTGGTCTTAAGTAATATTCTAATATTTTGAGATACTGATTTTTGACTTTCATGAGCTGTAAGCTCTAATCATCAAAATTAAAAGAAATAAACATTTGAAATATATCAGTCTGTGTGTAATGAATGAATATAATATACAAGTTTCACTTTTTGAATGGAATTAGTGAAATAAATCAACTTTCTGATGATATTCTAATTATATGACCAGCACCTGTAAAGTCAATTAAATAGAGATGCTTTTTAATATTTAATGAAACCATTAAAATGGAATCCAGAAAACTGATAGAAAACAGAATTTGGTTTAATTTCATAGGGCCTTAAAAATGTTTTCGGGGGGGGGTTTTTTGGTTAAACTTTTAATAAATTACTGTTTAATATTCTAAGTTTCATGATTTCAATTACTTAGATATTGTCACTTGTTTAGTTCCTGTTTGTCCATATTTGGTTCTTCCTGTCCCTGTCCTCATTGTGTTCATTTGATTCCAGGTGTGTCTTGTCATCCCCTCTTTATTCAAAGTATTTATAGTGTGTTCTGCCTCTTGTTTCCTGTCCGCTGTTATATGTCTTCCAGTGTTCCTGCGTTGGATTACTTGTCATTAAACGACTGTTTATTCTGACCTACTCTTCGTCTCCTCGCTCCTACGAATTGAGACAGATATGCTTTTTGAGGAATATAATTTAATTTAACCATTAAAACAGAGTCTAGAAAAATTTAAACAGAACAAAAACGGAATTTAGAAAAAAATAAAACAGAATTTTGGGGAAAAATACAATGGATTTCATAGGGCACACATTCACCAGTGAGAAAACATTACACATAATAGACTATATAGCAGACTATATAAATACATTTAGACCAATTAATTAGTGATTGCTATCAGGATGTGAAAAGACTTTCAACCAGCATAACAAAAAATGTTTTTGAACCAAATCACCTACCCTGCATTTCAATAAACACTTCAATTTCATTAAATTAGATTTTTTTTGTGACTATTATTATGTCAGGTTTTAACATTAAACAGCATTCACAAGCTATTTTACTTATTTTAACCATCAGAAGCTGATTGTATTGTGAAAGGTGTTTCTATATAACAGCCGGAGGCCAAGCATTTTTATCACATCTTGATAAATAATTATAAAGGCAAACATTTTCCTTAGAATAACAAGCACTGAATTATTCACATTAAGACCTGGAAACTGATATTAAAAGTTTCTTCTAAGTCTCAGCAGACGGAATTTAATTTTGAAGCGTCCAGCTTGTAATTAGCAAACATAACTTCATACGCCACGCATACACTTCGCTATATCAGAGGCCATTTGCAATTCACGTTGTTTGCACAGTATAATTAAAGCCTATCCGAGGGTTTGTAATGACCCTTTGGACATTGCATTTTAATTATTATTCATACTTGCTGCTATTAATTAATCAAGAGAGGGCTAGATATTGTTTCATGTGGCTCAGGTTGTTGAATGAAGAAGTGTGCTGGCACTGCAGAAATGATATGACGCGCAGACACTCGTGTTGGCGCACCCGAGAGACACGCTTGAGTGCTATTTCACCCAACATCAGCGCTCAACCTCTAATGAGGCAAAATAATGCTGAATTAACTAACAGGCAAAACAAAGATGGCATTTGAGAAACCGACCAAACAAATCACTGATAGCAGACTGGTGAGCGAGCATCTGCCTTTAAGACGAACTACACCACAGGAAAACAGCCTAAAGGTACTCTAAAGCCAACTGTGACTCCTTGATCAAGCGATTCAGTAAATGTATCATTTGAGGTGGCTCAAAAATGAAACTTTGCTAAAACTTGTTCCCTAGACATTCAAAAAGTAGATGAGTTTTTTTCTTCATGGGAACAGATTTGGAGAAATGTAGCATTGCATCACTTTCTCAGCAATGGATCCTCTGCAGTGAATGGGTGCTGTCAGAATGAAAGTCCAAACAGCTGATAAAAACATCACAATAATCCACAAGTAACCCACACCACTCCAGTCCATCCGTTAATGTCTTAGTTAATGCTACAGTTGCATAATATTGCTTCCTCCAGTGAAAAAAGTTGTCTTGTCTGAATCAGGAGAGAAATATGCACAGCTCAAGACCCGTTTACAAGCAAAAAAAAAAAAAAAAACAGTCCAAAAGAGTTCTAAACAAATTTTGATGTGAAAGGAAAACAGACTTTTGCTCTGGAGGAAGCGTTATTATGGATTGTGGAGTATTTTGGGCAGAAGTGATGGTATGAAGTTAAAAACATCTTATTATGGATTTATTATTAACAAACATGCAGCTTTTGGCTTCACAAGATAATTGATCAAATGGAGTGGTGTGTGTTACTTGTGGATTATTGTGATGTTTTTATCAGCTGTTTGGACTCTCATTCTGAAAGGCACCCATTCACTGCAGAGGATCCATTGGTGAGCAAGTGATGCAATGCTACATTTCTCCAAATCTGTTCTGATGACCAAACAAACTCATCTACATCTACCTGAGGGTGAATACATTGTCAGCAAATTTAAATTTTTTGATTAAATTGTTGTTTTGTGTCAGAGCAAATGATCTGATGAAGCAGAATAGGTTTCCTAATTTAAAAAAACAAGAAGAAAAAGAAGGAGCAACTGACGACCACACGATTAGAATGGCATTAATTGCATGTAACCAATTGGAAATGCAGTGATTTGTGAGAAAGGAAAAACAAGATTTGGTCAACACTGGATGTTGTTCAGAGGGACTTTCTGACCAAACGGAGCTGAACAAGACTCAAAAACAAACAAATCTGAGTGATATTTTTGGGGAATGGATTCAAAAGATTTGATCACAGAAATCCCTTTCAATCGACAAAATGTCAGTGTTGAGCCAAACTTGCTCAATTCCATGCATTTGAGGAAAGGCATATAAGGCCTATTTTCACAAAACTCAGTTCAAAAAGCAGTTCACAAATTAAAATATTTTAATTGTATTTTAATTAGTATTTATCATATTCATCAGTCTATTTAAGAGAAAAATAAAAAAAAAGTGGCTTCTTGTCGGTCAATTTCACATTCTCATAATTATTTTTTTTTATTTAAAACAATGCAAACTATTTAAAAGTCTGGGGTCAGAACTTATTATAAGAAATAAATACTTTTATTCAGGATGGTTGCATTAAATTGATTACGTGTGACACTGAAGATCAGTGTATCAAAATTTCAAATAAATGCCGTTCTTTTAAACTTTCTATTCATCAAAGAACACTGAAAAAAAATTAGCCTTGGTTTCACAAAAACATACTTTCTTTTTATTATTATTTTCTAAATAATTTATTTTTTAAATAAGAAATGGTTCTTAAGCACCAAATATATATATACTGTATATATATATACAGTATGCAGCAGTCAACATTTGAAGTGGATCAAAAAAAGTTAATCAAAGTTGTCCTAAGACTTTTAGGTTTTAGGACAACTATGATGAAAGGTTTTGATCCACTTCAAATGTTGACTATAGTGTGTGTGTATAAATATACACATTACATTTTACATTTAGTCATTTAGCAGACGCTTTTATCCAAAGTGACTTACAAATGAGGACAATGGAAACAATCAAAATCAGCAAAAGCACAATGATATGCAAGTGCTATAACAAGCTCAGTTAGCTTAACACAGTACACGTAGCAAGGTTTTTGTTGTTGTTGTTGTTGTTTTATTATATAATAAATAAAAAGAAAACAGACAGAATAGAAAAAGAAGAGAACAAGCTAGTGTTTGACTCCTTTTTTGCTTTTGTTAACTGTATAATAATTAAAAAGAAAACAAATAAATAGAATACAAAAAGATTAGATAAGCTAGTGTTAGTTAGGTTTTTTTGTTTGTTTGTTTGTTTGTTTAGTTTTTTTAAGAAAGCAAGCAGTTAGTGAATGAATAGAGTGCAAGTATAAAAGGGGCAATTTTTTGTAAAGAATATAATTAGAATAAAGAGTACTAGAGTTAGATGGTCAAAGAAAGATGGAAGAGATGTGTTTTTAGCTGATTATATATATAAGAATAACATGCTGCTGACGTATAGTGAAATACATTCATTTATACTAATTTTTACATTAAGCACCACATCCTCTTGTACCACTGTTTGAAGAATTTATCTTCAAGAATCTGGCAGTAAGTTTTAGTAAGTAATACTTCAGCATGTTATTCCTATTAAGTGAGGGTCATTTTTTAGGATTTTTTACCCAAGCAAAGTCTCTGAGAACCTGACACCTTGCCATTCTGGAGACTCCAGGTAGGGTGCAGTTCTGGAAAAATGGTGGCACTGGAGACTAAATGGTTCCTGATGGTTTTTCACCTAATTCTTCACATTAATTCTTGTGTCTTTTCTTCTCCACTTGTTTTTTCGGACCCCGCTGTCCAAGTGAGCATTTTGCTGTCCAATGGTCATGTCTTAACTTTGCAATTTCTGTATTGCATTAGTTTTGAATATTTCTCATGGAGATTTAATAATTTTTGACATCTCAGTCTGAGTTAAACCTCTTTTTGGCTCATTTTATCAGTGAAAGAAAACATGCCTAATAATTCTGCACACCTGAATATAAGGAGTTTTTCACTTTCAGCCTTCATGGACAATTATATATCACTTATAAATGATTAAATACAAAATCAATAGTAGTTATTAAGATTGATGTGGTTTGGAATTGGTAAAATGCGCTTGGAAAAAACACCTAATAATTATGCATGCGGTCTGTGTGTATATATATATATATATATATATATATATATATATATATATATATATAAAATAGACATTTATATACATATATTGCTGGGTTTATTTTTATTCATTACTTAGCACCTTATTTGGTATTGTTATATTGTATTTTCCCTATATTCCTGTCATTATAGTGTATAATGTTTTGGCAATATTATGTGTAAACACAATCATGCAAATAAGGTACTTTAAATTGAATATAAATTGACTGGAGTAATGATGCTGAAAATTCAGCTTTGCATCACAAGAATAAATTATAACTGCAGCTTTAAAACATACTGAAATAGAAAACGTTTATTTTGAATTATTATAGGCCTATTTCACAACATTACCTATTAAATGTATTTTCGATCAAATAAATGCAACTTTGGTAAGCAAAAGAGAATTCTTTCAAAAACATTATAAAAAAATCAAAAAATCGTCCCCAAACTTTTGAGAGTAGTGTCTACATTAACATTCTACATTCAAATAACTTCTGAGCACTGAATTAGATTACTTTACTCACATAGGTCATTGTTCAGCTCTCTGGTCAGACCGGTTCTGAGCGAGATCTGCAGCTCCCAGCTGTGGAAAAAAATCAAAGTGCTATTAGATAGATGTGTGTGTGTGTGTGTGTGTGTGTGTGTGTGTGTGTCCTCTTATCTCAGCAGACCTTAATGACCCGACCCACAATCTCGATGTCCCGTCCCGTGTGCTGACTGGTGGATTTAGGCTCACGGTGCAGCGACGGGACCAAGATGGGATGATATACGAGCATTGCACTAATCACCTGCTCATTCACATCAATTACACTCCCATCTGACAGGCAACCCACCACTGTACACTAATGGTTTTTTAAACGAGTCGCTCCAGATCAACTCTGTCATTCCCAAACTCCCACGCGTGATTGATTGACCGCTGAATTCCGCTTGACTCGTCCCCGTCGTCTTTGTCCCGGCGTTTCCCCACAGGTAGCTGACAGACAGTCATGGCAAGTTTGAGAGGCGCTCGGGAGAGAGACGTGAAAGAATGCACGCAGCTGACTGATGGATCATGTTTGAAGCCTGTTGTTGCGGCTTAAGATGGCAACGTCTTTCTCCTTCAGCTTGTTGCCATTTGTTTCAAAATAGCAAACTACGCTCTTAGGAAGGCAGCGATTCCCTCTTATTTTCGAGTCTGACAGCACACTAGCAACACAGTATGAGCTGCAGATTATGTGGATTGATGTGCTAATGAGAGAAAAATCCTCTTGGCACAGAAAAGAACGGAACTGTTATACAGAACGCTGTCGTGTGTCCTATTCTATTCTAAAGAACATATTGTTGTGAATCTAGCAGATCCACAGTGCTCACCTGCACTCACAGCTTTAGCTGAAGACACGATGCTAGAATGATTGTGGGCCAAACAGACAGGGGAAAAAACAGCTTTGCAATATTTTTGTGCTGATTTTGATATCTTTGATAGTGAACGCAGTGAATATTGCTTGCAATCTGACTAGTTTTGTAATCCTATACCAAAAATCGTGTTTACATTGAAACGTTCAATTCATTACATGAATTAGTTCAAACCGAATCGAATGATTCATTGTCATCACCACTCACAACTTTACAGCATTTTGTATAATAGAAAAACTTTTTTCTACGCCGTTAAATATTGATTTTATTGTTATGGATTGTTATAGTGGTGTATTTATATGAAAATTATTAAATGGCACAAAACAAAAAATTAAGGGAAGTTTGATGTCCTATGTTAAAATGTAAACATGTCGCATTATAGCAACATTGTTAATTTACGTAAGTATCGATATTATATCCATTTTGTTAATATACATTACTGTTCAAAAGTTTGGGGTCAGTGAGATTTTTTAACCTTTTTGGAAAAAAAGAAGTCTCTTCCACTCACCAATGATTTATATGATCAGAAATACAGTAAAAAAAATTTTTTTAAAAAACAGTAATATTGTGAATGATTTTTACAATTTAAAATAACAGTTTTCCATTTCAATGTAAATTATTCCTGCGATTCACAACAGTCTTTAGTGTCACACGATCCTTCAGAAATCATTCTAATATGCTGATTTGCTGCTCAAAAAAACATTTCTTATTATTATCGTTGTTGAAAACAGTTTGTGCTGCTTAAAATATTCTGAATATTTTAATTGGAAACATTGATGAATAGAAATATAAAAGACAGAAGAGAACAGACAAACATATCTATATCTCTATATAAATCAATTAAATACAAAAAGTAAAAATATTATAAATATAATACAATTAAAATGAATCTTACTGAACCCATACTTTATAACAGTTGTGTATATAAAGTTCCAAAGTTAGCGGACAACATATGTATATACTACATTTAATGGTATGATTATATTTTATGTCATACCACAGAACCATATAAAAGGAGATTAAAAAAAGATTTCTCTAACAGTATATACAGACGGTACAAATAGCTGAACATTTTGTTACCTACAGTATACTTGTCCAATCAGAGTCCCTGCCAGATTCCAATACAAAAGCCTCCTGAAGCTCCAGCCTGGAGAATTTCCTTTTCCTACTGTACAGTAAATCACACACACACACACACAGAGAGACACATACTAACGCTATGTCAGACATCTTCTATAATACGGAGCGCTCAGGAGGCTGCATTCGACATTGATTTATTACAACACTGCTCAATGGAACAATGAAGCACACACAAAGCGACGTTTAGAGTCCGCAGGCGTCGTTTCTCTTACACACTCTGCCTTTTGTCGACCTTTCCTCCAAGACCCGTGTTCCTCCACAGAAGAACACACTCCCCACTGAGTGAGTTACAGTTTCAACAGCAATTGAAATTTCTGTCCAATATGTCTGAGTCTTGAATGAGAATGACGTGAGGACGCTTCAGGGAGAATGATGAATTTTTAAGCAAAGTGGCTCACTGATTTTGACTCCCACCAGTCAAAAAAATGAAATTAACTGGTCAGAACAAGGATGAAACACACAAAACCTGTCAAGAGCATAAGAAAGGAAATAGGAAATTATATTTTTTCTTAAAGAAATTTAAGACTTATGATTTCTTGCATTGTGACATTATTTTAACTACTGTTAAGCACATTTACCAAAAAGTTCATTCTCAATTCTGTATTGCAAGTGTTGTAAAAATGCTGTCAAAAATCAAGATGTAAGAGACAGAGAAGACAGAAAATATTGAGAATCACTATTAAAAGTACAAAAAAAAATTAACAAAACAGGGCACTTTGATGTGACATTTTGGGTAGAAATTGTGTTTAACTGTCATGTAATTAATGCGACAATCCCAAAAAATTTAAATAAATAAATATTTAACAGTCCTTGAATCATACCACATTTTAATTCTATATAAAATTTCTTATAAAATATGAAAGTTTTGATTTTGGGAAGAAATGTGTTTGTAAGACTCATTATTCATGAAAAAAACAAAATTATTTTGTCTGCCTCAATCGTGTAGTTTTTCCATGAAATTGTGGCTGATGGAGAATACTTTTATTTAATTAGGTTGTTTGCTTAGTCTTAGTTCATTCTTCTCTAGTTTCAAAAGAGCCTAATGACATGCAGCGATGAGGTCAACAACTTACCCAAAAATGAGTGTGAGCAGAGTGAATAATATCCTACAGCTCAAAAAAAAAATGAAAACATGAGTTCATCCTTATGTAATTTAATGGAAGAATGCAACAGACCTGACAGTTCACACATGGGAGTTTCAAGTACAAGTTGCAGCCTGCAGCCTTACAGAGTGAGCCAAGTTATTATTTCACACAGTATGTACATTTACATCTGCATTTTTATAAAGCTGCACATAAACGTCAAAAATGCCAGGTGACTTCATCATAATGCATGTAAGTGAAATCTAGTTCCCTTTCAGTCAGTCACGTTCGACGTAAAGTCAAGTGACTGACGTGAATGGGATTTCGCCAGAAAGCCCAATCACCTTCGAGTGTTAACAACACAAGCCAATGACAGTTGTGCAAACGCACATCAGCTTTTCGCTTCGAAGCCGAGCCTTTCTGCTTGTGCGGACACCGAAAAGAGTGTGTACAGATAGCGAGTATGTTGCCGTTACGGCGCGTCAGCGTGGGGTTGCCGATCCAGTGCTGCTGCTTCTTCCGGGTTGGACGAGCTGCAGCTCTCCTGGGCACTTCAACACTTTATTTTCTAAAAGAGCAATATCTAAAAGAGCTCCACGAGCGACGGGCGTCTTTTTAAAGATGGCTTTCAGCTCATGTGTTTCTGGATGTGGTCATTTCCTGGCTTCATCTGACGGTCACGGTCGCTGTGTCTCGTGCTTGGGCTTTCAGCACACTGAAGCGGCGCTCGTGGATGAGTCGTGTTCTCACTGCGGGAACATGACCATTGCGATGTTGCGGTCCAGATACCTCCTCGTCAAACGAGGGGGTATCCCCCTCGCAATGCCCCGTTCTAGTTCCTCCGTTTCTAGGGGGGCTACTTCGGCTCATGGTCAGGGTGATCTGAGGATCACTGTGAGAACTTCCCTGTCGAGTGCATCTCCGTGGGCCTCTCATTCCTCCAGCACATCACACCATCTGGTGTTTCCAGACGAGCTCGCTGGATCCTCAGACAGGGCGGGGCCCAGCATCTCGTTCGGAGCGCCAGCGGATGACAGGATGTTGATCGCTGCATCGGAGGGTGAGCTAGGCTTTGGAGATGATGATTCGGCTGCGCTGCCTCCGTCAGGAAGAGTGGCGTTGCCCAAGTCAGACCCAGAGCTGACTGCTATGCTTTCCCGGGCCGCCGAGAGCGTCGGGCTGCACTGGAGGCCGCCTCCTTCTCCCGAACGCTCGAGGCTGGACGATTGGTTCCTGGGGGCACAGGCCGATCGCCGGCAGCTGCCTTCAGTTCCATTCTTCCCAGAGGTGCATCAGGAGGTGACTAGATCTTGGAGGGCACCTTTTTCTGCCCGAAACAGGCCTAGCGACTCCTCTGTCCTCCCCACCCTCGATGGTGGGGCAGCCCAAGGGTATGTGGAGATCCCCCCGGTCGAGCGCGCTATTGCCATGCAGCTCTGCCCACAAAGCATTGCCGCCTGGAGGGGTAATCCACGTCGGCCGGGGCACACAGTCTCGGCTCCTCAGTGAAAAACTGATGTGCGATTGCATGCGAAACACGCACGCCAACTTGGCTTGTTTTGTTAACACTCGAAGGTGATTGGGCTCTCTGGCAAGATCCCATTTACGTCAGTCACTTGACGTTATGTCTCCATTCCCATTCCGCAGTTATCATCATGATAATAAATATACAAGAATTTTGGATTTTAAATTCAATTTTCTGTTAAAATAATGCCTGAACTTTCAGCTGTTTGATCAAATAATGTGGCAGAAAAATATTGAGGGAAATATTTTAAAAGTTGCACATAAACTTAAAAAATGTCACACAACTTCATAATGCATGCGAGTGACATCTAGTTATCATCATGAAATTAAATATACCGTAATTTGGGGTTTTAAATAATGAAAAGCCTTCTTTTTATCAGTTTGGTTAAATAATGTGTCAGAAAAATATGGGGGGGAAATTCACTCAGAAATTGCTAGTAAATTTCAAATAATTACAGAGAAATGTAAAGAAACTCTGAAATATAAAAACTGAAATAATATTTTCTTGTAAAACATACTCCAATAATCTATTTCTGACCTAATTTTGTGTACTTTTGTGTATGTATTATTAGCTTTATTATTATTAGTTATACACAATAATACACACACACACACACACATATATATATATATATATATATATATATATATATATATATAGTATATTCATGTTTTAGTTGATGTAGGTCTTACTGACAATTTGCATACTGTGCACAGTATATATGGAGCCTAAACAAGATATGCAATTGTAAAGTAGGAGTTCTATTCCAAACATAGCTACGTATGCATCTAAAAGTGTATATACATGAGCCTATATGTACTCGTGTATAAACCATTCTGTGATGACCTCCATCCCTCAGAGGCATTTCCAGGAAGTTTATCACAGGCAAACTTAGCAGCTGAGTTTCAACATGCTGCAGGCAATGCTGCATTGATCTCGGCATGTTTCCATGCAAATTTCTGCAAAATCCAGCCTGTAACATCTTCGTTACGAAACTCTACGGCTCTTGGTGAGCTAAAGGAAGGTATTCTATACTGGCAATAAAAGCTGCATCAAAGCCCCGAAGAAATCAAATCCCAGAGATGGCCCAGAGTCAACCGGATAAGATTTCGACATTAAAGAGACTGACAATCCAATGCGGTGCACCATCGTCTACCGCACAACTGCAAAGCGCAGATAGAGGATGCGGGATTCGCGTGAGCCCCGAGCCAAGATAGCCTATGCCACCTCATTAAAATTCAGAATACATTTCTTGGACAATTTGTGCCCAGTCGCCTTCTCTAAGCAGTTCTTGAGACCGCCAGCTGAGCCGCGGTCATTTCCTTGTCTGAGAAGATCAAGTCCCTCATTTAGCGGCGAGTTAGGCACGCAGAGGTTGGGCTACATGCACTGTAATTTTGCCCGTCCGGTTGATCCGAGCCAGCCTTCGGTGCTCGCAGCTATTCTGGAAGATCTTACTGGGTCCTGCTTTAGCAAAACAAACAACAAGACAGAGCATCTCTGCCTAGAAGTTAAACTAGGCACAATAACTTCTCTTTGACGCTTAAATGATGAGGTTTTCTAATTAAAGCTTAGCTGCACCACACATCTCAGACTTCCCTACAGGCTCATGTAGTAAAAGCAATGGAGGAGATGCTGGAGAAAGCGGGATGAATTGTGGTCACGGCCTAAGCAACGTGATAATTATCTGAAGTCTCCTGCTGGGCGATGGGTGCAACAAAGCTCTGAAATGTAAAGCTGTGGATGTTATTAGTGCTGTTTATTAAGGCCAGTCTTACTATTACTTACAGCTAGAGTTAGTTCTTGCACAAACCCCTAACAGCAAATATTGAATTTTCACACAAAATAATCCTATTTTGAAAGAGGGATCCGAGCCATATCTAGTAACCAGTATGTGCTCTTTTGACTTGGGCAACCCTAGCAACACCTTAAAAAACCACTCAGAATAGCCTAGGAACCAAATTGGACAATCAATCTTATCTTATAGCAACAATTCAGAAGACCCAACCAGCGATATAACACAATAAAGACCACTCAAAACACCTTAGCAACAATTTAGTGACAACTTAGTTTATTTGTTTACAGAAGCAATGAACATAAATAGCTAAACATGGCTGTATATGTGCCAGAATTAGCCAAAAAAGGCTATTTTTCATCTGTAGACCCTTAAGATCCGAGCCATATCTACTAACCAACATGGGCTCTTTCGACTTGGCAACCCTAGCAACACCTTAGCAACCACTTAGAACAACCTAGTACCCACAAAGTTTGAGTGATATTAAAAATTAGACCAGTAAGCAATATAATCACCTAGCAACCACTCACAAGACCCTACCAATGAGATAACACAGTAAAGGCCCTTCAAAACACGTTAGCAACACCCTAGTAACCACTCAGAATAGCCTAGAAACCACAAAATTTGAATGATACTTAAAACAGGACCAGTAAAGAATCTTATCATCTAGCAACAACCCAGAACAACTTTGACATAATAACACAGTGAATACCACTCAAAATACCTTAGTAACTGCATAGCAACACAGAACAACTTACCAGTGACAGAAAAAACCACTCAAAACCCCTTAAGTAAGTGCGTAGCAACACCTTAGCAACACGAAGCAGCTTACCAGTGACAGTAAAGACCACTCAAAACACCTTAGTAACTGCATAGCACCTTATCAACCAAAGTTTGAGTGCTATTTAAAATTGACCCAGTAAGCAACCTTACCACATATCAACCACCCAGAACACACTACCAATGAGATAGCAACACATTAAAGACCAGTCAAAATACCTTAGCAACTGCATAGCAACCCAACCTTCTGGGCAGTAACCCAACCGCTGGGTCTAAACAATCCAATCACTGGGTTCGTCCATATTTTACCCAGCACTTTGTTGTATTTAACCCAGCATTTTTTAGAGTGTAAATTTCCCCTAAAAAGTGTAATTCATGCTGTTATAAGAAGAAAACAAACGTGAGGACTTTGGCCGTGACTGTGCCATGTTCTTGTACCATTTATATAAAGGATGGTGATACATCAAGCTGATACAAACCATAATGGTGTCTCTCAGAAGTCGTCCTATTCTATTTCACCTGTTTTCAGAATGAATGGGGTTACCTGAGCTTGCAATTATTTACACTTGTGTCTCCTTATAGCCTGTGTTTTACTGGCTGAGCAGAGATCTTCCCTCCAGCAGGGGCTCTGCACTAAAGCTTTAAGAGGAAAGATGGTTCCCCTCTCTTTGCTCTTGGGCGTAATTGTTATGATGTGTGTCATCTTGTTCTCTGCATGCCTGGGGTTCGCCTCAATTGTCTTTTTACTGTAATAAAATATTTCTTAGAAAAACGCCAGTGTGTACTTGCATGGATTTTTTGTAGCTGCTACAGGCTACCACAAAAGACTGCACTAAACAAACTATAAACCGGACAAATTATAGGTCTAATGATCCGTGTATGTGTATGTGTGTGTGTGTGTGCGCGTGTTTTTGTGACAAATGAGGACATAAATTTGTATAATGACAAAGGTATGACAGGTATTACTTATAAATCACACAGAATGGAGTGTATTGAAAATCTGAAATAGCAGAAAGTTTCCTGTAAGGGGTAGGTTTAGGTGTAGGGTTGGTGTAAGGCAATAGCACATACAGTTTGTATAGTATAAAAACCATTACGCCTATGGGATGTCCCCACTTTTCACAAAAACGAACGTGTGTGTGTGTGCGTGTGTTTTTGTGACAAATGAGGACATAAATTTGTATAATGACATGGGTATGACATAGGTATTACAAGGAGAAGGTGACTTATGAGGACATTACCCCATGTCCCCATTTTTCAAAACGCTTATAAATCATACAGAGTGTGTATGATTTATACAGTGTGTTATACAGTACAGATTTTTTTAAGAAATTGATATGTGTCACGGACATGTCTATTCCTCCTATCACAACACACTCCCGCACCTGATGTCACCTGAGCCTTGATTGAGCACACCTGTACATCATTCAGACCTCATCACCACCCCTACTTAAACGCACACCTCACAGCACTCCAGTGTCCGATCTCGTTTGTCTATGTTTATTTGTAACGTTCATACGAAGTGGACTCCTTATACTGTCACAATGACTTACCTGCTACTAACCTCCTTGTGTACTTACCTCCAGTGTTCTCTCCAGCGACGTATCTTCTGTGTACCCCAGTCTGTCTGCTCCAGTGATCTGTTCCTGAAGTCTGCCATTCCGCATGTGTGAGGTGTGTGTCCTGCCATTAGTTCCTGGTTTACCTGTCTCGTCAAGGATATCGTATCATTCCCTCATCGCACTCCAAACTGGTCCTGCCAAGCGTCTACTCACTGAATCAAGTCAGCTTTTCCCCTCTGCTTTGAAAATAAATGTCTGTTGTTGAAATAATCCTGTTTGAGTCTGCTTCCCGTAACAATGTTTATTCAGCAAGGATGCATTAAATTGATCAAAAGTGACAGTAAAATATTTATAATCTAACAATTTCTATTTAAAATAAATGCTGCTTTTTCTTTCTTTTTTACTTTCTAAAAAAGTATCATGGTTTCCACAAAAATATCAAACAACACAACTGTTTCAACACTGATAATAATAAATGTTTCTTGAACAGCAAATCAGTATATTAGAATGATTTCTGAAGGATCATGTGACACTGAAGACTGGAGTAATGATGCTGAAAATTCAGCTTTGATCACAGGAATAAATTGCTTTTTAAAATGCATTCAAACAGAAAACAGTTGTTTTAAATTTTAAAAAATATTTCACAATTTTACTTTTTTACTGTATTTTTAATCAAATAAATGAAGCCTTAATGATAATAAAAGTCCAAAACATTCAAAAGATCTTACAGACACCAAATTTTTGAATGGTAGATTATGTTGCAAGCTAAAAATACTTTTAAATGGCCTATATTTTCCCCACATAATACTGTAGTTATGGCATCTACCAGCAGGGGCCAACCAACAAAACCTTGACTCCTAAAGTCAAAGCTTTTTCCACAAGGCAAGCCATTTTTTAGTCATTTAGAGCTCAGTTTGAATAAAGCACTAATCTAAGACAGTTGGGGTCCTGAAGAACCCAGAAGTGTTGCCGCTCAGCATTCGTTTGTAAACACTAATTTAATCTATTCTGGTCACTAAATGCAGTCTCATCACAACGATGCGATATCACATTTGGACGAGGCACTGAGAGGATTTCTATTACGTATATTATTAGAGTGTTGTGCGGCGAGCGTGTTTAATGTTGCTAAAGAAGCCCGTTTC
Source organism: Onychostoma macrolepis (assembly GCF_012432095.1). NCBI lineage: Eukaryota > Metazoa > Chordata > Actinopteri > Cypriniformes > Cyprinidae > Onychostoma > Onychostoma macrolepis. The sequence continues at coordinate 25,794,534 of NC_081162.1, forward strand.
CAGCTCCACTCTGTGCTAGCAGTGCAACATATTTCTCATTAACTTTAGCTGCTGGAGTGGTTATTTTCCTGGGTAACTCATTCATCAAACAACAACAGGCTTTCAGGTCTGCTGTGTCTACATGAATCCTATTTCCCAGAGGGCCAAAAATCTCATGTTCTCCCAATGCTGCTAATCTGCAGAGGCGTGAGGGTCTGGAGGTCAACCATACACAGCGTACAACAGCGGTTGGTCTGCGGATTACGTGTCGTATGTATATAATATATATCCCGTAATATCACACGCCTGCTCAATCTCTGAACCTTCTCTAATTCATTCAAGGCTGTCATACTATATATTTTGCCATCAAGGGTAATATTACCACAAATGACCACCATCATATCTCAAAACAGAAAGGCCAAGAAGGGATCTAAAGACCAAAATATACTCTACACTAGTAAGTGAATGAAAATAGTTATTTCTTCACAAACTCAGTCTCATACGTTACATGAAATGAGTCAAATCATATTTCATAAAGCAACTAGGCAGGGTTATTAGAGTTAAAACTTTTTTCATTTTTTTTAAGTCACTCGAAATAAATGTTAACTGAACAAAAATGATATTGTCAGGAGTCTGGACTGCCTGTATGTGTTTTGCTCCCCACGTGCTCCCTGTGTCCTAGTGTTTATGCCCATATTTGGTTATTTTCCTGTTCCTGTCCTCATCTAGTCTAATTCGTTCATCCCCTGCACCTGTGTTTAATTAATTATCCTGTGTATTTAAGTTCCTGTCTGTGTGTTTCTCCCGGTCGGGTCTCTAACGGTGTGTGTGTGTGTCTGTCTCTCTCCTGTTCCCAAGTGTGGATTCCCTTTGTTCTGGATTATAATAAAGACTGTTCGTTTGATCTACGGCTCTGTGTTCCTTCCGGCAGCATAAATGTGACAGATATATATTATAAAAAATGCACAACAAAATTAACTTAAAATGCCAAAAAAAAAAAAAATTACATGATTTGATTCAAAATATTAATGGGGGTAATGTCTTAAAAAAAAATATTTTAATTGCTTAAAAATATATTAATATAATATTAACACTTTACAGTAAGATTTTATCATAAACTAACAATAAACAATAATTCTACAGCATTTATTAATCGTAGTTAATGTAAATCTCAACCAGCCAAAGGTCAAAATTTGTATCTGTTAACATTAGTAAACTATCATGAATGTTAATAACAAATGATAATAAATACTGTAAAAATATATTGTTCCTTGACATTTTATTAACAAATGAGACCTTATTATAAAGAGTCATTATTATTATTATTAATTATTTTTATTATTATTTAAAGGTCACATTAAAACAGTTTTGGAAAATCATAAAAGAATCACAGAAATAAATTGCATTTGTAAAATGAAGTATATTATTTTCTTAAAAAAGACAGAATTCTCCTGCTATACTCCAAAGTATGCTAAAGTACAGTCGACATGTTAATAGCACCCACCTGAATAACAACACATCCAGTTTAACAGTGCAGTCATCTGCCTGCATTTTGTAATGCAAAGATGCATGTTAAGTACAGTATGTGCAATAGTACAGTAATGCACTGGCCAAGCATTTACATCTGCACTTGTGTATTTTTGTTTTCTGGCATGTGTCTTTAATGTCTAGGGTGGGATGGTTAACCATCCGTGGCTTAATTGAAATAATTAAGAGGCAGATTGATACCCCTCTATGGGTCAGGTTCATGTGCTATAATGTGAATCAGAATCTGACCTCAGAATGACTTAATGTCTCACTGTTTGCCTTGTACATTTAACAAGGATAAAAGGCATTTCTATGCATTTGTTGCATGTTTTATAGTAATGCAAGATGAGGATACAGCGAGAGATGCCTGCAGTGCTACAGCACGTCATTTGAGGGTTTATTTCAAGATAGGTAAAGCAATCAAAACGCGAAAAAGCACACTATAATTGAAGCATATTGTAATTAAAACGAGAAAGTGTCCATAGCAATCTAGGTTAGCTTTCACAAATGTCAGAAAACTCCACAGTGCTTCTCTTTGACTAATAAATGATGAGGTTTCTAATTAAAGTGCAGCTGTACCACAGATTTCAAAGTCCCTGCGGCTGTTAGACATCATAGTAAAAGCAAAGGAAGAGACAATGAAGAAAAAGCCAGCAGGATGAATGATGATAGCAGCCCGAGAAATACTTGAACATTTAACACACGACAGAAACTATAGATTTTCAGGAATGTGATAAAAATGCTGAACTCTGAATGGTTGCCTAGGCATTGCCATGTAGTTTCTAGGGTGCTCTGGGTAGTTACTGACTGGTCCAAGTCAGAATGAATAATATTAATATTTTACTCATTTTGTAATGTGCTTACCGTGGTATGAAAAAGTGTTTGCCCCCTTCCTGTTTTGTTTTTTTTTTGCATATTTGTCACACTTGAATGATTCAGATCAAACTCATTTTAATATTACACAAAGATAACACAAGTAAATACAAAATGCAGTTTTGAAATAATGATTTCATTTATTAAGGGAAAAAGCTGTCCAAACGTGCCTGGCCCTATGTGAAAAAGTAATTGCCCCCTAAATCTAAAAACTGGTTATAGTCCTATTCGGACGGGACTAGTTTTCTAAACTACGTTTGAATTTCGATTCTTATCACCTGACGTCTGCGATTTTCTTGTACCAATTCGGACGGGACTAACATCTCTGTGTTTATTACAGAGGTGGGAGGGTCTGTTTTGTACATCTGGGCATTTCAGAGGTCACGCGCTCTTTATGCGTGCATTGCATGTCATTCGGATTGATTACCATTAGTATAACAGTTTTACTACAAATACCATGGTGAAACTATATGGCTAGTATAGCAAAACCATGTTAATGTGTGGTTGCTTTAGTTTTACTTTAGTTATTTATTTGTAGTAAACCCGTGTTTAATCTTCATAAAGGTGCATATGTAATTAAAACATTATGTAATTGAGTGCAGAAATGAACGCGAGTAATTTTACCTGACGCAGATATTATAATAGCCAGTCTGAATGGTTTACGTGATCTGACTCTTGATTTTATTATTGTTTTTAATTTATTTACTTATTTTTTCCTTGCCGGGAGGCAAAAATATGAAACATGAGCGCGATAAGAGCGTCTACGGTAATTCACGTTGGCCAAAACACACAAGGAAACGCGTTGTGAAAAAAAATCTCACCGGCAATCACAGACATCGCATTTGGACGGGATTCTCAGAGGATCACCGAGTTTGCTGAAAAACAGTAGGTAATTTGCTCTGGAATTATTACAGAGGTTGTGTGAGAAAAACACAGACATGGCAGATTCGGACGGGATTAAAATCACCAAGTACGTCTGTGAAACACACATTTCTCTAACGACCCCCTGTAAAACTAGTCCCGTCCGAATAGGGCTTATGACACCCTTTGAAGCAACAACTGCAATCAAGTGTTTGAGATAACTGGCAATGAGTCTTTCACGTCGCTGTGGATAAATTGTGGCCCACTCTTCTTTGCAGAATTGTTTTAATTCAGCCACATTGGAGAGTTTGCGAGCATGAATGGACTGATTAAGGTCATGCCACAGCATCTCAATTGGATTTAAGTCCGGACTTTGACTTGGTCACTCAAAAACCTTAATTTTGTTTTTCTTGAGACATTCAGAGGTGGACTTGCTGTTGTGTTTGGGATCATTGTCCTGCTGCATAACCCAAGTGCACTTGAGCTTGAGGTCACAAACTGATGGCCGGACATTCTCCTTCAGGATTTTCTGATAGAGTGCAGAATCATGGTTCCATCAATTATGACAAGTCATCCAGGTTCTGAAGCTGCAAAGCAGCCTCAGACCATCACACTACCACCACCATGTTTGACTGTTGGTATGATGTTCTTTTTATGAAATGCTGTGTTGGTTTTATGTCAGATGTAACGGGACACGCACCTTCCAAAAAATGCAACTTTTGTCTCATCAGTCCACAGAATATTTGCCCAAAAGTCTTGGGGATAATCAAGATATTTTTTGGCAAATGTGAGATGAGCCTTTGTGTTCTTTTTGGTCAGCAGTGGATTTTGCCTTGGAACTCTCCCATGGATGCTGTTTTTGTCCAGTCTCTTTCTTATTGTTGAATCATGAACACTGACCTTAATTGAGGCAAGTGAGGTCTGCAGTTCTTTAGATGTTGTTCTAGGTTCTTTTATGACCTCCTGGATGAGTCGTCATTGAGCTCTTGGAGTAATTTTGGTAGGCCGGTCACTCCTGGGAAGGTTCACCTCTGTTCCAAGTTTTCTCCATTTGTGGATAATGGATCTCACCGTGGTTCTCTGGAGTCCCAAAGCCTTAGAGATGGCTTTATAACCCTTTCCAGACTGATACATGTCAACTATTTTAGTTCTCATCTGTTCTTGAATTTCTTTAGATCATGGCATGATGTGTTGTTCTTTAAGCATGCTTCACTTTGTCAGACAGGTTCTATTTAAGTGATTTCTTGATTCAGCAGGTCTGACAGTGATCAGGCCTGGGTTTGGCTAGTGAAATTTAACTCAGCTTTCTAAAATAATGTGGTTAATCACAGTTCTTTCATGATTTAACAGGAGGGGGCAATTCATTTTTCACGTAGGGCCAGGTAGGTTTGGACAGCCTTTTTCCCTTAATAAATGAAATCATCATTTAAAAACTGCATTTTGTATTTACTTGCATTATCTTTGTGTAATATTAAAATTTGCTTGATGACCTGAATCTTTTAAGTGTGACAAATATGCAAAAAAAAAAAAAAAAAAACAGGAAGGGGTCAAAACCCTTTCACGGCACTATATATATTTATATTAGTAATACGTTTCTATATATGTATATACACACACACACACACACACACAATTTGTATATTTTTACATACTGTATATGCACTGTTTACTTTATATATATTATATATATATATATATATATATATATTCATTTTAATTTTTAAGTTTGTCATTTTGTAATGTGCTCATGCAATTTTTATTAGTTATATATAGCTTAGTTATATTGGTTATCAAGTATTATATAAAAAACATATTTTATAGTTATTTGTTACATATAGTTACATATGGTTTACTTATATTTAGAGTATTTATTAATATTTTGAATTAGCTTATATAATTTTGGTTGATCTGTTTTCATTTTTTTCATTTCAGTTTTAGTCATTTTATAATGTGCTTTTGCTAATATTTTATTACTATATTTCTATTTAGCTTTTTTATATTCGTATTTAGTTTTAATCTATTTTATGATCATGCTCTGGGTGGTTGCTAGTCAGAATAATCCACTCAAACGTCTCTAGATATGGTTTGAGTCCATACTTCAATGTAAGTCTGTTGAGTTTTTGCCAGTTTTAACATCTGCCATGTAAAGGGAAAATAAATTAATAACTTCTCAACAAGCAGGATGATTTGAGGGGGGGAAGGTTGTGGAATAAGTTCAGATTAAAGTTTAATACTTTATGCTAGGGGCTTGTTCAAATCCCTAACTCTAAAATAAGTAATAGTAATACTAATAATGATTTGAGATTTTGCATACTTTGCTGCAGAGACTACAAGAACGCTCTCAAGGGGCTCCCGATGCTGCACGTAATGAGGTGATATTTATAAATGACATTTTTGAGGTTGAGAGTTGACTTATTTTGAGAAGAGCCCTTAATACTATCCATGAGTCACCCTGACTGAAAAAATACCCAGAATTCCTCCTCACTGCCACAAAGGAGGAAGAGTGCAAGACGGAGAGATTTTTCTTCTGGATTGCCGGTTGAAACGCTGCTCTTCTCTGACAGATACCCTTGGAGGAAGCTGAGAAAGAGAAAACTGTGCAGATCTAAAGAGAGATACAGCAAACAGCAAATGATTTGGGTTTTTCTGGCCAATATGACAGGAGTCTTACACTTTATACTGACCCCTAGTGGTGTGGATAGAGTACCATGCAAAGGCAAATGTTTTTTAGTTAACAGTGAACCATAGAAACTATTCACAACAGTACTGCTTTAGTATTATATACATACAATATGTGTATTACATTATTTATAGTATTTATTCATATTTTGAATTATCTTTTACTTTCATGATAATATATATAGATTTTTTTTATTTTTAGGTTTTAGTCATGTAGCATGCTTTGCGTTTTATTATACAAACACACATATATATATATATATACATATATATATATGTGTATATATATATATATATATATATATATATATATATATAAACCACCTACGAAATCCATGAGGCAAGTTTTGCAGCATGCACAGGTTTATCAGAAAATGTAAAGATGTAGTTCTAAACATTTCTTTAGGTGTAAAACTCTTTACTGCAGCTTTTAATATCAGTATGTGAGCGCTGGCACACAGGCAGTGAACTGCAGAAGAACAGCTAAGAAATGAGATTGGACTGAATCCTATTTTTCTAAGGCTGGTCTTGTATCTGAGAGGCAGACGGGGGATTTGAAGCACACAGACTCTGCGCTGTCCAGCTGACATGTTAATCCATTTTAGCAGCAGCCCGCGACAGAAGCCAGAGCAGCTACACAGAGAAACACCTCACGTCCCGACGACAACACGAAAGGCAATCAGACACTGAACTTTATTATTCACTAAATCCCTTCCTATTATCTCCACCTGGCTGAGTCACTTTCATAACACCACAGGAGACGAGACAGGGGGACAACGTTTGCTGGAGTTCTTGCGCTTTCTCATGAGCGCTAAACAAGTTATGCAGAAATCAGTTTAAAGGGTCTTAGATGTCATAAACAATATCAATACCACCAATCAAGGGTTGAAATGAAACAAACAACTACAACAAAGTGAGTTAGTGGGATGCAGTTATTCGGTAATTCTTTTCATGGTCTGATTACTGTTAAATGGTCAATTTTAAAATTCTATACTGTGCAAATGTCTAAATATAATTAAGGAAGCTTCTTTCCTCACAGGATAAAAAAAAATAAAAAATTAGACTTTCTCTTTTTTCTGTCTTTTTTCATCACAATTCTGAGAAAAAAAGTCTGAAATTCTGAGGTATAAAGTCCAAATTGCTAAACATAATCTTAGAATTGCTTGATTAAAAGTTTCAATTACCTTTTTTAATGTTTATTCCATGGTGGAAACAAAAACAGAATTGCGAATGTAATTTCAGAATTTTAAAAGTAAAAAAGTCATAATTAAATTTTAGTTTATAAAAGATATAAACTATAAAATATAGAAATGTGAGCTGTAAACTTGGAGAGAAAAGTCAAAATTCTGAGTTTATATCTTTAGATCTCACAATTTTGAAATTTATTTACTTATTTATTTTTGTTCAAAATTGAAAGAGAAAAAGTTTGAATTGTGAAATAAAAAGATGCAATAACCTTTTTAATTTTTAATTTTTTAACGGGCATATATTAGAAATAAAATACTCTAGGAATAAAAAAATAATAATGGTTTTAAATGCTGCAAGACTGCTATAGATTATTTATCAGACACTTTAAAATAAACAATACAATACAAGCAAGCACATTTAATAGTGTTATTAAATTATTAATGCTATTAAGGACATTTTAATTGAGAGCTACATGATGGTAAATGTAATCTAAACATAAAAACAGATTGAAATTAATGTGAGAAATTAAATTAATTAAATAACAGAAATACAGTACAACCAGTAACATTGTTAAATATTATTACCATTTTAAATAATTTCTTTCTGTTGTAATATATTTTAAAATGTAATTTATTCCTGATGCAAAGCTGAATTGCATGATCCTTCAGAAATCATTCTAATATACTGATTTGCTCCTCAAGAAACATTTCTTAATATCATCTATGTTGAAAACAGTTGTGCAGCTTCATATTTTTGTCAAAACCATTTTTGTCAGGATTCTTTGACGAACAGAAAAGAACAGCATTTTTTTTAAACAAAAGTCTTCTGTCACATTAAAAATCTTTACTGCCACTTTTGATCTATTTAATGTATCCTTGCTGAATAAAAGTGCAACCCGAATTCCAGAAATGTTGGGACATTTTTTATTATTGATTATTAATTTGAATACTGAAACTTTGAAAACTAAAAAACAAATCACTTGAGCCAATATTTTATTCAAAATAGATAACAAAACTAATGTTTAAAGGTGCCATAGAATGGAAAACTGTATTTACTTTGGCATAGTTGAATAATAAGAGTTCTGTACATGGAAATGACATACCGTGAGCCTCAAACACCATTGTTTCCTCCTTATGTAAATCTCGTGATTGCAAAAGATCACTGAAAAATAGGCGAATCAGAACATAACACCGACTGTGACGTTACAGTCGGGATCATTAATGTTTACGCCCCCAACATTTGCATATACCCGCCCATGTTCAATGCCAGCCGCCAGCCGCCAGCCAAACCTGGACAGCCGAATCATCAGAAGTTCTGCAGGTATTGTGAAAAAACAAGCGAGGAAAACATCAAAAATGGCACATCATGGAAATAAATGTTATGTTCCAAGCTGTGCAGGGGATGTGAAGGTGTCTGTATTCAGAAAGGCATGGAAAGCAAATAACGCGTTCTAATAAAATAACGCGAGCCACTAAAGGGACATGGTTAGCTGCAAGCGTTAGCCTGTTACATTACAGTGCATAAGATTTCACTTACCACATAAACAGAGTAAGGAGAGATGCCTGAGGATGATGGCGAATGATTTACAGATCCTGAGCACCAGTGACAAGCATCTGATCTTGTAAAATGTGTGGTAAGTACTGCCGCTCCATATTATAAACAGAGTATGTGCGATCATGAATCTCGAAAGTGAAAGTGAAACTAAAAAGCGATCGTGCAATCGAAAGCAGTTTCAATTCCCCGCAAATTAATAGCTGCTCCCTGATGCCCGCATTTTATTTACAGTATAATTACCCAAGGATATACAGTGACTGCGCACGAAAGTATTGAAGTATATATTTTCCCTGTGTTTCCTTCCTGCTGTGTAAGCTACTGAAATGAGCCGCACTGTGAAACAGCCAATCAGAGCGGAGCTCAACATTATTATTCTTGACCCTTCCAAATAAGGTAATAACAGACCATTTCATTCTAGGGACAAATCCTAGGGTTTTAAATGGACATGTAAAACCGTTTCTGGAGAATTTTTGCCCTTACCTAAGCCACATTCCTTCTATGTAGATATCAGAGAACAATTTAAAATATTGTATCAATGCATTCTATGGCACCTTTAAACTGAGAAATTTTACTTTTATCCCCTAAATGAGCTCTTTTCAAATTGATGCCTGCTACAGGTCTCAAAAAAGTTGGCACGGAGGCAACAAAGGGCTGAAAAAGCAAGAAATTTTGAAAAGATTCAGCTGGGAGAACATCTAGCAACTAATTAAGTTAATTGACATCAGGTCTGTAACATGATTAGCTATAAAAGGGATGTCTTATAGAAGTAGAGTGTCTCAGAAGTAAAGATGGGCAGAGGCTCTCCAATCTGTGAAAGAGTGTGTAAAAAGATTGTTGAATACTTTAAAAACATTGCAAAGGCTTTGAAAAGCTACAGTGCATAACATCATCAAAAGTTTCTGGAGAAATCTCTGTGTGTAAGGGACAAGGTCGAAGATATTTGTTGGATGCCCTTGGTCTTCGGGCCCTCAGATGACACTGCATCACTCATCGGCATGATTCTGTCATTGACATTACTAAATGGGCCCAGGAATACTTCCAGAAACCACTGTCGGTAGACACAATCTGCCATGCCATCTACAGATGCCAACTAAAGCTCTATCATGCAAAAAGGAAGCCATATGTGAACATGGTCCAGAAGCACCGTTGTGTCCTGTGGGCCAAGGCTCATTTAAAATGGATTGTTTCGAAGTGAAAAAGTGTTCTATGGTCAGACGAGTCCAAATTTGACATTCTTGCTGGAAATCATGGACGCCGTGTCCTCTGGGCTAAAGAGGAGGGAGAACTTCCAGCATGTTATCAGCGTTTAGTTCAAAAGCCAGCATCTCTGATGGTATGGGGGTGCATAAGTGCATATGGTATGGGCAGCTTGCATGTTTTGGAAGGCACTATGAATGCTGAAAGGTATATAAAGGTTTTACAGCAACATATGTTCCCCTCCAGACGACATGTATTTCAGCAGGACAATGCAAAACCACACACTGCAGCTATTACAACAGCATAGCTTAGTAGTAGAAGAGTCCGGGTGCTGAATTGGCCTGCCTACAGTCCAGATCTTTCACCTATAGAGTTTGTGGTCATATAGAGAACATCTGGCGCATCATTAAACGAAAAATATGTCAAAGACGACCACAAACTCTTCAGTAGCTGGAAACCTATATCAGGCAAGAATGGGACCAAATTCCAACACCAAAACTCCAGAAACTCATAACCTCGATGCCCAAACTGTTTTGAAAAGAAGAGGAGATGCTACACCATGGTAAACATGCCCTTGTCCCAACTATTTTGAGACCTGTAGCAGGCATCAAATTTGAAATGAGCTCAATTTGTGCATAAAATTTCTCAGTTTAAACATTTGTCATGTTATCTATGTCCTATTGTAAATAAAATATTGGCTCATGTGATATGAAAGTCTTTTAGTTTTCATTTTATTCAAATAAAAATAAACGTCCCAACATTTTCGGAATTCGGATTGTAATAATTTCTGGAAAAATGATGATAATGAACGTCCAATATATACTACAAATTAAATCGAAAAAAATGTAAATAATATCTAACACGTTACTTATACATCATGCATCCCTAGTGAACATTTAATGAAATGCACACATATGTATTACATAATGAGTGAAATAATAAAATGCAAATATGACTGTTTTAATGCAAGCAGCCTCAGGTTCAAAATCTGTCCTTCGACACAACAGATTGAGGATTTTCTGGACTGTGCTGTGAGCATATCAAACAGTTCATATGTGTGGATTGTCTTCGTCTCATATTGATGACTCACGACTGTTTTATTTCTGTATAACACTCACAGAGAAACTCAAGTCAATGTTCTCAACCCAATCAAGAACCACTGCATTTGATTACGCATCTCTATTGAATATATACTTCACCTCTCACAACTCAGAGCGGCTCTTAATAATAGATGTGCGTGAAGTATCTGTCAAAGCAAAAGTTTTACAGACAAGACAGAAAACTCTTGAGAGAAGTGCTTTGGGTTGTTCCAGCTCTGTGAACCACATGAACTGAATATCTGTCACCGGTTTAACCTAAAGCATAAATAAAGTAACTTCCCATCGAATGACCTCCCATAACTTGTTTCCCACACAAGGGGCAATGTAAAATCACAATATTAGCACAGCCTGGCAAACATTAGCCAACGTTCATCTCTCTCTCTCTCTCTCTCTCTCTCTCTGCGTCAGCATTGATCTCTGTGGGAAAAATCAAGTCATCCTTAAAAGACTGCCTGGGTAAATAGCAGCGCGAACGGCTCTCTCCGTCAAGTAGCAATCTCAGCAATGGAAGGCATTTCATGCTGCAAATCCCACGCTTAAATTGGACTGGTGTGACAGCATCAAATTTCCTCCCAGGGCGATATCAAAATGATTCAGATTTCTGCCAAGTGTTTGAAGCCTTCACATTAATGCATACTTGAGTCTCGCTCTTTTCAAACCCGGATTCACCGAAGTAAACACTGGCAGGAGCTCTGGGATCGCTATTCCAGAGGACGAGATTAAGGGCAAAGTAGGACAGAGGCGTTTCTAAATGAGAAGTTTAGCACAATCTTATTATTATTAATGTCGTTGCTCAGACTCGAACTTAAACAAAGCATCCGAGCCGATTCGTCAGCCGGCCAAATGCACGCGCCATTAAACAGAGGGGAATTCGCCACGACGATTTGGAATTCAAAGAGAGCCTCAGAGGTCGAGTCGGCGCGAATGAAAAGTTGAGAGACCGGCTGGATGTTTTAGCATTCGATTTGCATAGTGAGTAGCCTGGCTTCTCTGATGAATAGGTAATACCACCCCTATGAGGCGAACAGGTTGCATTGTGGGACAGTAGCTGCAGGGCGTGTCATTCCAGTAGAGTGGATTCGCCTGACACTACAATTTCATCCAAATCCTCCCACTTTTGTCCCGGGGCTACGGGTGACAAAATTTTTATGCATTATGGATTTATTTATTTATTTAGTCGTGCTTTCTTCTGTCCCCGAAACAAAAGTTGTAAACAGCTCTAACTCTGGCAGGCGCTTATACACGAGGGGCCGCGCTTCCCAGACGCAATAAAGTTGTAGCGTGTTGATATTGTTTGTCGCACCTAGTTGGACCTCTCCAAGCAATATAAATCTAATTTCGGGACTCACGCACGTCTAGAAGATTCACAAAATACAAGAACGTGGCTGGAAAAAACACTGGCTGGCATCTGGAACACAGATTTACTTGTGTAGCCTACTTGTGACATTATACATCTTCTGCAGCGTTGGAGAGGCCTGCTTGTAATTCAAATACTCAAGAAAAAGTAGCTTTATACACTACAGAGTGTTATAGATAAGCAGTTATCCTTTAAAATATACAAGCCTAATTATATAATTTAATAATTAGAATTATAGATTATAATTTCTTTAATTTATCTGGCACAAAAGCAATGACGATTTAAATTAGAAAAATGTACACTAAATACAACTAATAAAAGTAGACAAAACTTGAAACTGTTCTTCCCAAGTCAACTTTTAAAAATTTTTTTCATAAAATCTAAAATTTCTTATAATTGCATATTTTCTATATGAATATATTTTAAAATGTATTTTATTGATGCCATGACGATGCTGAATTGTCTATATAATTATTAATTATATATATATATATATATATATATATATGAAGAAGAAAAAATTTTTTTGCTGAATAATATTTATTTATTTATTCATTCATTTTTTTATTTGTTCAGCAGGGATGCATTAAATTGATAAAAAGTGATGGAAAAACACATTTATAATTTTACAAATTATTTTTATTTTTAAATTATTTTGTATTGTGTTGTATTGTTTTTTGTTTTGTTTATTAGTTTACATGTTCGAAATAAATTTTCAAATCAAATCAAATGTTATTTGCTGTTCAAATGCTGTTCCTTTGAACTTCCTATTCATCAAAGAATCCTGAAATAAATTTTAAAAAAAATGTATGTTTCCACAAAAATATGAAGCAGTATGATTGTTTTCAACATTAATAATAATCTTAAATGTTTCTTGAGCAGCAAATCAGTATATTTCTGTAGAATCGTGACATTGAAGACTGGAGTAGTGATGCTGAAAATTCAGCTTTGCATCACAGGTGTAAATACAATTTTGCAATATATTTAAAAAGAAAACTGTTATTTTACATTGTAATAACATTTCATAAATTTGCTGTACTTTTATAAAAAGTTAATATAAAACCTTAATTATTTTAAGCCGGTAGTGCTCATGCATTTTTTCCCTGAATTCACAGCACAACATGAGAGTAATTGGAAATTTAAACAGCGCAACTGATTATACATATTGTGCACAAACAATATGACATAAAAACCAGCAGTGCAGCTTTTCGTCAAGCTACACCACTACTTGTTGGGGAAAAAAAATAGCTCATTACTGGCAAAGCTAAACTACGATGACTAAATGCGAAATGACTAAAGGTAAATGCCATGCAACTGATGTCATGCAATTTAGTTAGCAGCTTTGCTACTTTAGTTAGTTACTCCTCAATGTCAGTCTTCTCAAGCTAGAAATGTGCCTTCTATGGGTCAAGGGCACAGAATATAATGCCCTCCTAATATAATGAAGGATGGAGAATCTAAACGAGATAATTAAAACGGAAGCATTCTAATATCAGACATGCATGATTGGCTGGGGCCGCAGAGGTTACAATGACGCAAATCCTCGAAGACAAGAAAGGTGACATTGTTCTCATCCTTAGCCTCGCTGTGAGAGCGGGAGAGAATAAAAAGGTGCCGTTTTTTAAATGAATGAAAGAAACTGAGATCACAGTCTATCTTTTCCGAGTGGCTGCCGAACGAGGTTAGTCGGTGTGAAGTTTCTATTGTGGAAGCACAGCTTCATTTTCATGAGGCCATCTGTTTGAAAGACCTGAAGATGTAATTATGCTGTCTTCGTTCAGACAGATCATGCACAATCAAGTGCAATTAGGTGGCCTTCTGCTCGAATTCCCTCGTGTTATGACGTGAAGGTACCTTACATGCAGTTTTGTGTAAGTTACTTATGCAAGTAAATACTTGCTTCAAACTTTGTGGTGCAAAGGATCTACAATTATGATAACCTCCTTCCTAAAATATAGAGAAAAAACAAATAATCTAAATATTTACTGTAAGATACTGTTTTATTTATAAGTTTTAAGTGTGTGTGTGTGTGTGTGTGTGTAAATTATTACAATATTGTGAAATGTGATTTAAAATAACTTTTATATTTTAATATATTTCATATTTTAATGTATTTAATATTTAAAATGCATTTAATATATTATGTCTCTTGAATATTTTACTATTATTTAAAACATTTTTAGAAATTATATATATACACACACACACGCACGCACCGTATATATATACAGTATATATAGTATGTATATATATATATATATATATATATATATAATATTTTATATTTTGTTATATTTTAATATTTATATAATAATGTCATATAATATTTATATTAATGTATTTGATATTGTGTTTCTTGACAATAACTTATTTATTAACAATGATTTTATATATATATGTACACACACACACACACACACACACACATACATAAATACATACAATACAAATACAATTGACAGTATATCAACATTATATTATATCAACACTCTCAGTAATACCGGTACAAAAGCCGTCTCTGGGGTAAACAGCTTACAAAATGTACCAATATGTAAACTTTAGGTACTAATATGTCCCTTTGAAGTACCAATATGTCCACATCCTTTTGAGGTAAATTAGGTACAAAAGGTACCGCCCCAGTGACAGCTTTTGTACCCTTTTTCCTGAGAGTGTATGTACTTTGCAAAGAAAAGAGAAATTAATGAGAAAGATGCTTACCTGGCAATGTCAGTGGACTGCTGGAGGTGGAAGATCTCGACCGATGAGTCAAAATGTGAAATCTTGGGTTTGTCACGCAGGGTTGTTGTAGGGTGTTGAGTAGGTGAAAGGACGGAGGAGGAAAGAGTCAAACGTGGAGGTGGAAGCGTGATGGTCTGTGGCTTTTTTGCTGTATCCAGAGTCAGTGAATGAGTGAGTGGCACCCTGAACAAAAACACGACCAAAGCATTTTACAGCAGCATGCAATACCCTCTGGTAAACGCCTCGCAGGTCAGGGATTCATCCTACAGCAAGATAATGAGCCAAAACATTCCTTCAGGCTGTGAAGAAACAACCATGCTGGAATGGCCATCGCAGTCTCTGGATTTAGACTCCATTGAGTTGCTCTGAGATCAACTAGACAGAAGAGTCAAAAGCAAAGAAACATACAAGTACAAATACATATGTGAGAACTTCTGCAACAATGCTGGGAAGAACTTTCCAAAGAATGGCAAAAGTGTTGCGCAAAATAAAAAATAAAAAAATCAATATTAATTTTGGTAATTTCGTTAAGCAGCACAACAGTTTCAACACTCATAATAAATCAGTATATTATGATTTCTGAAGGATCATGTGACACTGAAGACTGGAGTAATGATGCTGAAAATGCAGCGCTGCATCACAGAAATAAATTCTATTTTAAAGTATATTAAAATAGGAAACCAATATTAGAAATTGCAATAAGATTTCACAATATTACTGTTTTTTCTGTATTTTTGATCAAATAAATGCAGCCTTGATGAGCAGAAGAGACTCCCTTAAAGATCATTAAAAATCTTACTGATCCCAAACTTTTGAGCGGCAGTGATATATATATATACGTGTGTGCACACACACAAAGCAAAAGTATTGAATCAAATGTTAAGATGAAACTTTTGTGTGTGCGTGTGTGTATACAAGTATACGTATGCAAAGTATGCAAGTTTGCTATTTTTATTAGAAAAGGCCTGTACATAAATTCGAGGTGCTCAAATTAGGGCTGCTTGTGTTATTTGATTATCAATAGTGGCTTCATTAGACATATCCATAGTTAAAAACCTCTTCAGCTCTGGTGCATATTTTGGATTTTTTTACTGATTTTGGCATACCTGGATTTAAAAGAGCACCCTACTCACATACATTGGAGTAAATTGATTTAAAAAAATGGTCTCATTTAATAGGATGTTTTCTCAATTTTAACACACGGGTGAAAATATTAATATTTTTTATTGTATTTTTTTCATAATTTTATGATAAACACAAATAAAAAATAAAATTTAGATTTTTTTTTAAATTACATTTTTATTTAAAAGTATGTTATTTAAGATCTGTTTGGTCCATATCTTTGCAGAAAGTTTCTTTTGATTCCACTAGGTGCCAGTAAACAAGGGAAAAAATAATTTTCTTTGTATCATTTATTTTTTTTAAGTTATGGATATTTAATTGAAGAGAGGCAATATGTCCACAAGGGGTCTCCATTCTGCCAGATCAGGCACACCTGCATTTGAAACAGCAAAACTGCTTTTCTGAAGTTTAAAATCATTGGTGTACCCGTAAGCCAATCACATAACGTTTGGTTATGATGTATGTTATGCGCCAGCTCAGCCGCCTCGAACTTCCGCTGTAAACACAGGTATGCGGCGAAAACAAAACCATCGAGCGAAATACCGGAGTGAATATTCTCCACAACAGAGCGAATAGCATCCCGTGTCTCCATGTCTGCTGTCGTTTTATATTTTCCTAACCTAAACTACAATCTTAAATTCGGCGCTTAGCGTCTACGTCACGGCTCTCAGCCCGCCCTCTGTTCGTTGGTTGGACGGCTGGTGCGGAGCCGGAGATAATCTGGGAGCTGGTTTGCTATATCAGACTGAGTACAGAAGTGAACTGAAATTGAGCGGAAGTATGAAGTCTGACATAGTCAGGCTACCATTCAACTCCATGCAAGTATTGATCGGCACTTCTGAGACATATTAGGGTGTAGTTTGGCCATGCAATCTCATAGAAAAGTAAGCATAGTCTCATTTTAAAGATAATAACCTAATCTAAAAGATTAAAGATGATATAAAGTTTGTGGCCACACTCTGCACACGGAAGTAGAAATCGGAGCAGGAATATTTGTGGGGGGCAAATTCAGACTTCGTTATCTTATTTTATGTAATATAAATGCGAAAGTGAGGTTCTAAGCTTTCAAATGATACCATATATGTGTAGTTCACTTTTCCACAACTTTTTACAATAACTTTATGATGCAATTTTGGACCCACCGGTGGGTCCGTGGGGGGTCCAGAGCTCAAGAGTTAACATTTAGATAGCAATGGCCCATAATACAGCAGTGTGACACAAGGATTTCATCATCCTACATCTCTGAATAAACCACAACACTGCTGAAGACGACATTTTGGGTTTGGCAGGAGTGTGTGTGTGTGTGTGTATGTACAATCTCAGCTTTTTTTCCCAGACTGTTTTGGGAAAAATAGGGCAGTTTTATGAACACATGGCAGACTCATCTTTCCAGACAAGAAAACCTCTCCTTTCTGCTCCTTTGCTCCTCAAAGGTGCCTCGGGTCTCCTGAGAGAACGTCTTCCAAGACAACAGCTGTGTCTTCCTGATTCTTAATTTAGTTCATTTATGCCCGGCCTGCATTCATCTGCGACGGACCAACGAGGTTACCTTGCGTAGATCTTCATTTCCAATTCAATAATGCTCTTCAGCTGTGTTAATTAAACAGTTAATATTGAATCTAGCAGAAATTAAACCAGAGTCCACAAGAACCCTCTGGCTGTAACGCGGGTATCCCCTGAGAGATTAGCGCCATTATAATGAGGTGGAAAAACAATTATTCAGCTGCTTTTCATATACAAGCCTGATATCCGTCAGGCACGTTATTGAGTTTTATTTCGCCTGACTGTTGTTGTTATTGTGCTCGTCATGTTGGTAATGTCATTAAGAGTATAACAACCTCGTCTGATGTCAGAGATTGTTTGCTTGGGCTTTCATTTTGCAATCTAGCTCGCTTTTTCATCTCATTCATTTCAATTAAAGAAGTGAGAGGACTTAATTGTGCTCGTTTCAAGACGGACTACAAGAATCACATTGATGAATACACGAGATGATGTTTGAGGAGAGATGGAAGGCCTCCAGCTTCTGTCAGACGTGAGATTGGCAAATGCAGCCCAAAACATTGTCTCTGGATGGTCGTTTTTCTCAGAAATGTAACTGAAATTAGCTTTCACAGTTCAGGAAAAAGCCAGTTAATTCATTAACACAACCAAACGGCTCTGACTTAAAACACAAAGCTTACAAAACCAAGAAATGTTACTAAAGTTCAACATGAACAAGCTTGAATAGATAACGTTTCAACACACTTAACAAATGACCTTTACGTATGTAATTTATATTTAATATATCCAATAAATGGAATATATTCTATGTAATATGTTCTGTTTTACTGTATATTTATGTATGTATTTATTTATGTGTGTTGGTTTAAATTTAAATATAGCCTAGTTGTTTAAATATTTATGTAATTTGTTTAAATTTATAAATCTAAATATATGATTTACATAATAAAATTGTCAGAAAGTATTAATATTTTAAGTGAAACTATAATATTTAAAATGTAATTTATGTTTAATATATATATATTACAAAACTATAGCTGTTTTACTTTTTACCATTTTATTTACAATTACTGTTTTACTCTTACTGTTTTAAAAATAATAATAAATTATATGAATAATAAATCATCTTCTTTTAATACATTTATGTTTAAAGACAGAAATGTAAATACATGATGTATATAATATTGTCAGACAGTGAAACTTCTAAATGTTTTAAATGTCATTTATATTTAATATATTTTTAAAATATAGTCATTTTTAATCTCCATTATTTACATGTTCTGTTTTACCGTATGTATCTGTGTAATTTTATAATATGAAAAATAAATAATAATTTTTTAATAATTTCTGTTTAACAATAGAAATTTAAATACGGTATGATGTGTGTGTGTGTGTGTGTGTGTATATATATATATATATATATATATATAAACTGAAATAATATATGGATAGGATGTAAAAAGTTAATGAAAATATTGCTTTGAGAAAAATTCCATTTGAAGAATTTCTGCCTTTGACGTCTTGTTTGCCAGTTAATTATGCAGAACACCGAGAAAACGTTTCCTTTACAAAAAATTATTCACAATAAATGATTGAAATCTCACGATAGAGAGTTTTAATTTCGATGATTTTATCTGAAATCAAATTCAATCCTTGTTTTTCAGCCCATCTTGACTCATAAGTCTTTAATGAAGAGATTAAACATTTACCAGCAGTCACAGAGCGCGCCGCTTTAAATGGCTGGTTTGGGCAACAGGTTTTTTCATTTGATTTCTGAATGAAACATTTATTTACTTTTTACATCCAAGGCCTATTAGCTTTAATTAAATATGATGGCCTATAAAGATTCCAGACTAAGGTTTGGAGCCGTATAGCAGCCAAAACTTTGACGCAGACATCATTTCACAGGCTTTTACCGTATTCATGGGCCCGAAACCGCAGCGCCTGGCAGTCTGTCCTGTAACTCAATAGAGAGAAGAGCAGTTGTCCGTGGCAGTGCAAACCAGCCGTCGCATTTTCCAACACCATCATATGGCCTCACTGCCAGCCAACGGCGCGATTCTGTGGAACAGGAAAGACCAAACGTGAGCTACAGCTCAGCTCATTTTTAATTTCCGCTTTATATTACCCACTGACATATCTCTCGAATGAACTAATTCACTTTGCGGAGGGAACAGCGGTGCCGACTAATCAAATGGGACAATGATATTGCATAATGTCGTAATCTTCCATCTCCCCCGCTGCTGTTCGGGGCAGTTAATGGCTGGTATCAGTCATGAATTCTGCTTGTTTAATGAGGAGTGGCGATGGAAAAGGGAAAAGGGCCAATCGGACGGCTTGTTACCCTCTTCCACCAATCAAGATGGGGAAAAGTGTTGCCCATTATGATGTCATCAGGTCAAATCAGACACTCGTATGGCAATCTGTCCGGGCGTCAGATGATGGATCCAGATGAAACTCATCTTTCTCTCAAACCTGGCTTGTTTTGAATCACAGACCAGCAGCCGCTCAGGTCAGTTCAACCCACATGAGTAAAACGTTAAAAGCTTTCAGTCCTGAAAAGCATGACACAATCACAGAATGGAAAGAGAAAAGCCGGTTGACATTTGAAACATGAGACGCTGGATGATGTTATGTAAGCGCTTGAGAACGACTCTATCTGCCGAGTGTTATTAAATAACTAAATGCTATTAAACGATCCTTGTGGTAGTACACTGAAAAAATAATTATCTACATTAACTGGTTTCATTGAAGTCAAAAACATTATTCAACATCACTGAATCAACCAAAATACATTCATTTATACCAACAACAGCACTTTTTTTTTGTATCGAGATACCATTGTAGTTTTCATTATTAGCATGATTTAGTTTTTTTTTTTTCGTTTTTGTTACATTTTTAGTATTTTTGTCGATTTTATTAGTTTTTTTTTTTTTTTATGTCCATCCAGTTTTTAATGAGTTTTTATTCTGTTTTTTTACTTAAAAATGATAAATGTTTCCTTCAGAACAAGCTAAATATTATATTTTATTTTATTTTTTTATTCTTTTTATTTTTTTATTTTATTTTAATTTTATTCTTATTATTTCAGTTTAAATTGATTTAATTTCATGTAACAATTTGTAGTTTTTTATGGTTTTAGTTTTAGTTTCCTATAACAACATTTACCAACAAAACCCATTTTTATGGGTTAAATCAGATAGAAACAGCTCTTCCAGGTAACAACTGCCACTTTTTACAGTGTAAAACCTGAAAATCGCTTTATACTTCAAGGGTGCCTGGCTTAGCAAATGTATACGAACAAAATATAAATGATTTTTGAATGACCAACTAAAACTACCAAGAAACATTTCATGGAGCATATAATATCAGATCAAGTAACAAAATTTTTAACACTTTCAGAAGAAAATTGTTCAGATAATTAACCCTAAGAATGAGCAACAGTACAAGTGATGCTTTCCTTGGTAAACACCACTAAATAGTGCATAACAATTAATCTATAATCTATTAATCTATATATCCAATGCAATTTTTACTAAAGTTACTATACGACACGTAATTCAACATACAAAATGCATGCTAAGCTTAAAAACAAGGAAAACCCTAGGAAAACAATGAAAATATGCTCATAACTACCAAAAAGTATATAATCGAACTAAGAAGCATACATCTAACTTAAAAACTGTTGCTTCTGGCCAAAATACCAGTCTATAATCCGTAATAGTACTTCTTCCAGTAAAAAATAAATAAATAAATAAATAATGGATATGGATAGAGGTATGGATAGAGGAATCGTATCTTAGCTGGAAGCAACAGCTTGAAGTTAAAAATGCTTTAATGATGGATTTGCAGCTTTTCACTCCACAAGACATTAACTGATGGACTGCAGTGGTGTGGATTACTTGTGGTTTATTGTGATGTTTTTATCAGCTGTTTGGACTCTCATTCTGACGGCACCCATTCACTGCAGAGCATTTCTCCAAATCTGTTCTGATAAAGAAACAAACTCATCTAAATCTTGGATGGCCTGAGGGTGAGTACGGTAATTTTCAGCAAATTTTCACTTTATGTGAACTATTAAGAAAGTGAACAGGTCGATTGTAATTTTGCTTTGACTTCAAATAATGCAGCACCGGATATTCTTGAATTTACCCATGACAAACTGTAAAAACGACACAGATTAACCCTTAATGATGTACTAGTCTGAAATGATTCCTTAAACATAAAAAACAAACCAGTGACACTGAGAAATGCAAATGCAGCCTTTCAGACCAACAGCCGCAGGTCTGTTGTATGTGCTGGCTTTCCATTGATTTGTTTCAGTAATTGACTGTCTAGAGAGTCCTCTAACCTGGAACTCACACCATAATCAGTTTGTTTGTGGGTAATTACTAACACCTGCCCCCGAGCCCTTTGACTCACCTCAGCAGCTACTTATGCAGCTTGCATTGAGTCTCAGCAGGCCTCCGTGGATTCCTCTTTATCCAGAGGAGTCTCCGCTTGGCTTAAGTGACTGCCGGGTTTGTGCAGTTACAATATCTGACTTGTATGATGCAGGTTGTTGTCAACGCTATTAGATTTGTCTCAGCCAACAGGCTGATCCCTCATGAGCACTTGGTGAGACAAGTTCAACAGACTGCCTGTCGAATTCAGCAGAGGCAACCTGGATAAACAGAAACGACTGGGTTCAATATATGATTACAGATATCTGTAACCTTTATCTCAAGTTCCCTCTTGTAAAATACAGCTAGTTCTATATGGTTTATAGCTTGTTCAAGCTGATTTATACACAGACACACAAACTTTCTCACCTTTTACTTAGTTACATATGTATATATTTTTAAATAATAACACAAACTATAATAATAATAATAATTAATTATTAATGATATATATACATATAATTACCTTAATATATAGTAATATGTGTTAGAGTAATTTCAATATATTTAGAATTATATTTAGAATATTTTTCAATATATTTATAATAATGTAATAATGATTTCAATATATTTTATTTAAATAATCACTTTGATTTAATTTATATTTTATACAAATATGATGAATTCCTCACATAGATATTATAAATTATTGAATAATTATAGAGCAATTATATTAGAATAATTTAAATTGTAATTATATAAAAATGTTGTTACAATAATTATAATATATTGTAATATATATATATTTTATAAATACACATTTCTGGTCATATTATCAGGAAAATTGTGTGTGTGTGTGTGTGTGTGTGTGTGTGTGTGTGTGCGTGTGTGTGGATATAATATATGGAATATATAACATTATATAAAATCCATTCCTTAACAAAGTTCATTCCTATAGTTTTTTGCTTAATAATAATCCTGTTACACTTAGAAACACATTAAAGAAATAAAACGGGTTCATGTTGACTTCAAACGGATGTGACCTGGTTTTTCCAGCTGGGTTATGATTCTATCCGCATACAAAGTCTTACAATAACAGGACAACATCCTGTCTAAAGCTTCAGTGCGTTCCTGTATATCTGGTACACAAGCAAACACACTCAAGCGCACTGAAACTCTTTAGCTGCGTCAGGCTTTGGATTACACCAATGATGAAACTGCTTTGCTGAGTAAAGCGTATTTCTCAATTTGCTATTCATGTTGGCAGAGCGAACGCTTCGTACTAGGACGCGGCCTTGACCTCCCATGCTCTTGGATCACATACATATATATATACATATACAGAATAGTATCTTTAAAGCACCACGTTGCATCCAGGTCAAGCGTTGTACAGTTTCAACTTTGACCCCATTACCACTGACCTATGTGATGACTGCATGACATTGAACATGACATATGATTGAGTGGGCAAACGCTGGTGCAAAATTCAGATGAAAAACGAATGCATTAAAGAAAACGGCAGGACTTTTTTCTATTCTAAGATGAAATACATGTTCCATTTGCCTCAATGTTTTCCCTGTGTACACCTTGCAACCTAGCAACCTCATAAAAGCTCTGTCTGTGACGCTGTCGGCAATGCGTTTCATGCAGAGGTCAAAGCGGTGCATAAGAGGCACATTGAACCCAAAAGGCCTGAAGACTTTCTGGGGTTTTCTTCACTCGTCATTCCATGTTTTTAGCCTCTACTCTTTGTATTTATCAGCGTTTGATGAAATGGCGGCTTTGGGCAGTACATAAATTATGATTTATATTTTAATCAAAGTAAAGCCTGCTGAACTGAAGTGGAGGGAGAGCATGACATATGGGCAGCCACTGGCAGGAGGCCATGTTTGTGATCTTATATATTAGGGCAGAAAGGTAAAACTGCAGCCGGTTCTTCTTTGTTGTGAGTCAGTGCAGCAGGTCATGGACATGTTCACGTTCTCTCTCACCATCTGCTGATCCCGTGTGACTGTGTGATTCAGGGCCTAAACCAGCACTTCTGCAAGGACATCTGGGCCAGAGAGTACAGATGCTGAACTAGATTTTTATACAAAACATCGCATTACCTGTGCAACGAAACTAGAATCTTCTGTGTGATTGCCAGGACATTGCTCTATGGTTGCTAGGCAAGTTTCTGCAGTTTTGATACTGAAATATCTAAAATGGTTTAGATTTATTTATTTTTCGCAGTATGGATATACCTATACCAGCTGCTCAGTTCACGCACATCACAGGGTAATGAGTAGGTCTGAGTAAAAAAAAAGTATTGATTTCTCAATGTTAATCGATTCTCATTTTTACGAAACAATATCAATTATTAAATGCCAAGAATTGATTAGTCTAGCCTGTTTTCATTTAATGAATGCAACACTAGGTGCGTTTACATGGAGCATTGTAATCGGTTTAAAAGTCCAATCCGAATGAAAATGCTCCATATAAACACCTCAATCGGAATAAAAATGCCCAAACCGAATGAAATTGTAATCGGGTTGAGAGGGGTGGGATAAACCTTTCTATAAACCGAACAAAATTAAAATCCTGCCATGTAAACACTTTAAACCGATTACTTTGCGTCTACGTCATCACGTCCAGAGGTCGGGTCGTCAGAACGTGAACGTGAAGTCGGCAACGGTACTTTCTGTGATTTGGGGACACCGACACTACAGTAGAGACTGGGTAATAGTGGAGGTATATACAGTTAAAAACACATTAGAAAGGAGAACGCTTGCTGTGTGACGGACTATCTGCTCTCATGTCCGGAGTGAAAAACAGATCTGAAATGAAGCGCAATTTTCTGCTTTTCAGCTTAGAAACAACACAGTGATGATAGTGAAAGTAGCTCAATGAAAATAAACAACTTGACCAAAATTTGCCTTTGTCATTTGTATTTGTATAGATGACAGATTCATAATTTCCGATCTGCTTGAATTTATACGTGCTCACTCCATGAATGTTGTACGAACACGATTGTGATAAAGCAATGCTCCTTTGATTCATTGTTCAGCAACTCTTGGTAAGAAATCGTGTATTTGTTCCATTTAAGTACAGTACAACTTTGTAGTATCAGAGTACAATTAATCTCAGAGCTGCATTACAGAGGGGCATGTGTTCTGGCCATATGACTGAGTGCGAATGAACGCAAGGGATTCAAATATTAACCATTTATTCTAAGCAAGTGCAAACAGATATTAAAAATATTAACGTAAATATGGGCGTTTTTTCCTCTGGTGACTTGTTTTTTGTTGTCACTGTAGGCTATTAGCATATCCTAAAATCGAAAGCACAGGCACATGTAAACACCATATCGGATTAGATAACGTCTCATGTAAACAGTTCATCGAATCTTTCAATCGGAATGATTTTAATCGGAATGACAAAAAAAAGTGTACATGTAAACGCACCTAATGTAGTTCATCTCCCATTCAATAAATTTACCTCAGAAAAAAAACATATTCGGTGACCATATGAACTCTAACGAGGAACATATTCATTATAATTTTTTACTGTTCTTCTGTGTTTAATTTATGTTTTAATAAATCTGTCAAGTTATGACAGCCACCATTTAAATGTTTATATTTCATCAAACAAATTTTGTGTAGAAATATAATTTTGTAATTGTAAGTTTATTGTTATAAAAACTTTGTGTAATCTGTTTGTACAAATCAGTTCATTTTAACCTTAAATATTAATGTAGTACAACTGACTCTCATGTATAGTTTACCGATTAGTTCAGAGATTTTTTTTCCTTGAGAAAATCTGGCATGTACTGTACCCGATATATATTCAAAATAATCAATATCTAATCGAATCGGATATTAAAACGCAAGCTTGTGAATCAGAATCTAATCGAATTGTGATATTGTGTCAAAACCCAGCCCTAGTAATGAGAAGCATTTGTAAACCTGTTGTCCATTAAAATACACATTTTACAATATATCTGTACTCCAGACTCACTTTATAATGTCAGTTGAGTGTTTGAAATAACTTCCTTTTGCGCTCTGATGTGGCTTTTTACCATAGAATGAGGCCCAAAATATATTATGGTATTCTGCTATAATACACGCTACATCGATTAGCATTGCATTATAAGTCGACTTTATTCTTACCTAAAACTCAAGATGGCTTGAAAAACACAGATAAACCATATATTGTTTGATCAGTTGAAGCATTTTTAAGCGACAGTGATAGCTGGATGCTTTTGTCCAAATTAGGGATTTCCTGGAACCTCATCAGTTCTATTACATCTGTGAGGCATATTTGGAATTTCTGCGCAAGAGCGCCCTCTGGCTTACAGTATGAATGAAAAATTACACGTGCTTATAGCGCTCCACAATGCTCACACCAAAAAAATATTTGCAAATCCAAAAGTTTTCTCCAGTATTTTACCACCTCAAAAAGTTTTCATTAATGTAAAAATATACATCATTGTCATGTTCTAGCCTGGTTAATATTTATCTTTCAATAACATTTTTATTGTCT
Organism: Onychostoma macrolepis; assembly: GCF_012432095.1. Classification (NCBI taxonomy): domain Eukaryota; kingdom Metazoa; phylum Chordata; class Actinopteri; order Cypriniformes; family Cyprinidae; genus Onychostoma; species Onychostoma macrolepis. Next base: position 25,821,113 of record NC_081162.1, read on the forward strand.
TTAGATATGGCTTGGTGTATAATGAATGTTATTGCAGTTCAGTGGCAGAAAATGACATACTTTTACATAACTTGTATACAATACATCAATACTTTTAAATGAGTAGAATAAGTTTTAAAAAGAGCCTTTTTTCCAAACAACAGGGTCTTATTTTAGGTCATCTGTAAATACTGAAGATAATAATGACTATCATAGTAGCATAAATGAGTTTAGTCTTTAACACATACGAATGTACAACAGATGTTGCATGATGTCAACTATTTGTTTACTAGACACTTTGAACAGAACACATTTTCCGAGGCATAGATTTAAACTTGACATGAAAAAACTTTCGCAATCTATTCTACTTTTTTAATCAGATGCATATAGAAGTGAAACAGTGAATTCAATGTGAAAACATGTATTATAGCTGTATTATGGATAAACTATATAAAATGTTATCTTTATATTTATGATAATTATTTTTGATTATTTATTATTTTTGGATTAATTTTGGATTATTAAAAAAAAAAAAAAATAACATATTTCTTTATTTCTGATTATGAAAGGCAAACTTGTTCGTCTTGAAATTATGTGCACAGATTAGTCATGCATAATAATACCAGGGATGGGTATTAAAAATAAACAGGGCCTGATTTCATGTTGCTTTTAAACCCCTTAAGAAAATCCTCTAATTACTTACTGAAAAATAGCTACACTTTCACCTATCAAACATGTTTATGTATTCATGCTAGTTATTGCATTAATATTTCAACAGCCTTGATTTCAGGGCTTGGTGTGAGAAATGGCAATATTTCTTGGACATTAATTCAGCAATCTACAGTAATCATTAACAAAATCCTCTCAGGGTGTTAGGCCTTACATTTTGGTTAAATGTATCTCAATTATCTATTCAATTATTGATAAGGCAAAGGGTTCAGCTGCCAGAAAGATTCAGTCTGGTCTGGTTCAATCAGTAGGAACACACTGCCACCTGCCGGCCAGATTTTAGATGACATCCATGATGAGGCTGTTGTGTCACTACTAACAGATGACGGTGCATATAAAATGTTAATATGATTATTATGAAGATATTTGGATAATGCAATAAATCTAATGTGGGATTATGAATGTTTAAAATTACTATTTAGGGGGGATTCTGTTTTTTTATTTTTTTTTTTTTTCTGCATGAAGTAAACATATAACCCACTACACTTGACAAAAAGTGCAGTACTCTATACAGCTAAAGCACACTATTTACTGCATTCATAACCTGAGAAATGCTCCCTTCGCAGACAATATATAATGTATAATTCAGTTCTGTTTTGCCAAAAGTAAAAAAAACCTAAATGAACAAAACCTAAATGAACATTAGAATTGATGCAACTAATTGAAATAAAGTACATTTAAGATTACATTTAAAATTACTAAAATTACTAATACATTTATTCAATATTATTATATATAAATGTAAAAAAAAGGCATAATAATTGTAATAATCACTAAATAGGATTTTTTATTAATTGACAACCAATAATTTAAAATAAATCAAATAAAAATGACAAAATCACATAACAAAAACATGACTTGACTTTCATTGGAGCTCTAAATATAAAAACATTATTACACAAATTTAATTAGAAATGCAAAATACTGTATTCCTGAGATGATACCTGGACGCCACTCACTGAATTAACATAATGAGGTCATGTGACAATGTAACCTCCTACTATATGAAGTGTTTGCAATGTAGTATACAGTTGCAATTATGCAGTACATATTGTGCAGTATACAATCCACCAGTGTTACACACTGAAAGTGTCCTTTGTTTGAATTCATTTAATTTGCATAGTTGTGCTAATTAGGATCAAGAGAATTGTAATGAATATCACAGGCTCATAATGCTTTTGTTTTGGTCTAAATCAATGCACTTTCTAAAAAGACTCGAGGATCCAGATTCAAGATTAGACACCATGTGTTCTGTTTAATAGGAGAAATTAATCTTTATGGGCCATGTCATACAAATAAAGCCTCTGGGCTGCACTATCTAACACATTAAATTCTGTTTATTCTGCTGGATTGATACTAATTTGGTTTTAGAGCTACAGTTTAAATGGGCACTTTTTAGCACCTCAAAAATAATGCATTATTGGTAAATCAATAACCACATTGTGATTTCTCATCACTTCTGCTTGTTCTTGAAACTGTGTCATCTAAGATGTGGAAATGATGGTGTGTGTGTGTGTGTGTGTGTGTGTGTGTGTGTGTGTGGTATACTATATATACACAGTATATATATATATATATATATATATATATATATATATATATATATATATATACTGTATATACATGTATATAATATATAAAAATATATATATATACAGTTGATAAAAATGTAAAATATGAAAAGTTGAGAGCCCTCTGCTATGAACACTAAAGTGCTTATCAAAATCATTCTAGACAGTAGCGGTGTACAAAGCTACATCTGATGACAACAAAATCAGCGCTTTAAGTTTTTCAGGTAAGTCTAAAGCCCAAAACACACTGCATAATTTTATCATCACGTTTTCTTTCTCAGTTGTTTACACTGAATTTAGATATACAACGGGCATTTTGACATAATGTCTGTACAGCAAGAGAGCAGACATCAAACTGATTATAAACATTCAATCATCCTATATAACATCATATGCACTCAAATGATTTTCAAATGAGAACTTTTCGAATAAAACCATTGTTCGATGGCATTGAAGGAATCATTCACCCAAAGACGAACATTCTGTCATGATTTCCATGTTTAGTTGAACTGATCAGTGTTAGTTCAGATACCTGTGCTCATAACCGAGAGCAAATCTGCTGTTCAAATAGAAATTATTTTATTGCACATGAAAAGTCAGTGATGATACAGTATGTACAAGGCATAGTAATCAAAATATTACAGTTCAGCAAATGTAATTATGAATTGCCTCATAAGGCAACAATGTGTTGAGGGAACACTGCCAGGCACAGAAATATATTATTACAAATTAATTTATTTGCAATTATGTTTTAGTTCTATGAAACAGGTAGCACACACAAAAAAAACACAGACAAACAAATAAAAACCAAAGCGAGTCCAGCTTATCCAATTATAATTTGCCTAAGTCGGCGACACCTCCTGGCACAGAATATATTGTATGTTGTAGAAACTGCCAAACAGCACCAGCAGGCCTGGGATAGGCTACTCAATGTCCAAAACATAAAATAATTTAAATCATGTATCCACAGCTTGTAAAAGCCTCCTCTCACAATTACAAAGGCTTGAGAGCAATTGACTTTATCTGCAAGCTGTAGGACGTAAGGGAATTGTCTCCGTTGCTCCTCCTCCTCTAAATACTGAATGATGTTTGTTCCAACCTTCAAACAGAATTTTGAAATGGTAAATTTGCACACGTGGATTAAATATTACCCAAAATGCGTTGTCATAAATTATGTACCTACAGGCTGCAACAAATCAACAAATGCTTGTTTTGCATCCTAGTAAGAGGACCAAACCATCTTGCTGCGTGTTTCGTATGGCAATGGAAGAAGGATAGCAGGAGACGTTTTTAAAGCAACACCTCCATGAGTGTCTTTACATTACATTAAAGTCAAGTCACCTTTATTTATATAGCGCTTTTAACAATACAGATTGTGTCAAAGCACTTAACAGTATCAAATTGGAGGATAGAGTGTCAGTAATGTACAAGATTTAACACTCAATTTTCAGTTAAAGGCATTTCATTATTGAATTCAGAGATGTCATTGTCTAGCTCAGTTTAGTTTCAATAGTATCTGTGCAATCAAATCGGCGATAATCGCTAGAAATTAAGTGTCCCCAACTGAGCAAGCCAGAGGCGACAGCGGCAAGAAACCAAAACTCCCTCTGTGACAGAATGGAGAAAAAAACCTTGGGAGAAACCAGGCTCAGTCGGGGGCCAGTTCTCCTCTGACCAGACGAAACCCGCAGTTCAATTCCAACCGCAGCCATGTCAGATTGTGTAAAGGGCTTATCTGATTCCCATGGTCTTGTCCCGATGGAGCATTTTAATTTATAATTTAATGTATTTGTTATATTTGTGTTTTATTCATTATTTGAATATATAATTGTAATATAATTATAAATGCTATAATTGTAATGTATAGTTTAATGCATTTATTGTTTCTCGGTCTATTTTTATAATATATATTTGTTTGTTTATTATAATTTAAATTTATAGCTTAATTCATTTAATGTATTTATGTTGTATATGTATGTATATATATATATATATATATATATATATATATATATATATACTATTTATTATTTTAGAATGTATTTATTACTTTTTTCATATTTGTATATTATGTTTTAATTAAAATTTTAACTGTATAAATGTATTATATTTCTATCTTTATATTGTTGCAATTTCTAACAATAATAGTATTATGTAGATAGGTATTTTATTATATTTTTAGTTATTTTGTTATATTTTTAGTTTTATTGTATTATAATCGAGGTCTTTGCTGGGGATATGTCTCTGGGGGTCATCTGGGTGTCCTGGTCTCCGCTGACGATCAGAGCTGTAGACATCATCTCTTGGTGCTGATCCACCATCTGACCGGATACGGACTGAGAAACAGAATAAGAAAGAAACAGACAAATATTAGCGTAGATGCCATTCTACTTACGATGTAACGAGTACATCGTGTGTTATGGGGAGTGTTCCCGGTTCTGGTTGATCTAATTAATGCAGCCTAACAATCCTTTAATGGATTTGAATAATAGAAGCGTATTAGTGTGTTATGTGTAAGCCAGGTTAAAGAGATGTGTCTTTAATCTAGATTTAAACTGACAGAGTGTGTCTGCCTCCCGAACAGAAAGGACAATAGATTAATCTCTAAACAGCTGCATTATAGATCGTTTTAGTCTGAAATGGAAGGAGATCCAAGGCTCTCTTCTCCATTTTGCAATGTGAAACATGTGTTGAGATGCAAACCATTAGCTTAGGATGTGATCACCGCATATGGTGCAATAACAATAAAAGTGTGGACATTTGTTTTTTCCATTCGATAAATCAAGGTCTTTAAATCAGATGAAGTGGGATTCATATTTTAGGGCGGGACAATTTCAATTTTTTCTTAACATTTCTGGAGAACCTCATTTTCCTTTTACATGGGTCTTGGATACTCCTGGTGATCTCCATTTGAGATTTTGATCCATTTACTCTTATCCACTGTGCTCGGTAGTTAGCAGTTCCTCTCATAAATTCCTCAGCTTGACTAACTGTTTGCTTATTTTTCTGAAGCCACACTGTCATTTTGTTATTGTCTGCCTCACTCACTTCTGAGTCTGCATGATCAAAGAGCATCAGAGTGGTTTATATCACAACAACCTAAAGTATTCTTTCAAGAATCAACATTTTAACTGGTCATTGCAACAGTTTGTACTTTGACTATTATCTACAGACATAATATAGCCACAAAGTGCAATTACTGAGGGCATATCTGGACAGAAGACAAGCAAAATTTTTCAAATGAAGAGAACAAAACCTGTGGATTCTTTGGACACAGTTTCACAATGAACTACTTTGATTACTGTACAATTTGGAGTTAAGGAATAAACAAAGTAGTAGTAAGAAAGTAGAAAGAACAAGAAAGTCAGTACAGTGGCACCATGCACTCATTATTTTTGAGGGGGCATGAGTTGGGGGGTCGTCATGTGACACAGCAGCCACAACAGCACGTATATTTTATTTATTTTTTGCTTTTTATTCGAAACATTCCCAAACGCATTAACTATATCATGAAATATCTTGATTCTCACCTTTATAGATTGTTAGTTGATCTAGTGGGTGATCAAAGTAACCTAATAATGTAATCTATTAAATATGGGTGTCATGCCATAACATATTTTAATACGACTGACTTTATATTTAATGTGAATTTAACATTGAAAGTTAATGTGAATAAAAACATTGTAAGTTAGACTACTAATCATAACACTTTCATTGTACAGAAAGAGAGCAAAGAACATTTTTACTGACAGTCTAGAGTTCAAGCACTCTCAAAAACTCCCATTAAAATCATTGAAGCTGTTTACACTATGAAGTTATTATCTTACAGATTTGTACACACATTTGCACTTTGTTGTTCCTGACGAGAGAATTGGCCAGAAAGAGGTATTCAGTCAGCGAGCTAGTGAAGAAAGCATTTTAGTGATGACTCATCTGAATGCCTCTGATTGGTCATTGCATTCATAAGCTCAACAGCATCGTGTGTGATTGGTTATAATGCGCAGCGCTGTAAAACGCGTCTGTATCTGGCTCAGCGCCAGCCAGCAAACGCAGATTTGAATTTAGCAGCTGATGATATGACGCATTGAACGTTCTAATCACACCGGTGTTATTGTATTAAATATAGAAAATATGAATCGGCTATTTTTTGTCTTTTGGAAGCTGCATTCAAAATCCACTTGGCTCAAAAATCTGAGGGGGCACGTGAATGGGCATGACGCCTCTGTGTCAGTAATGTTTCAGCACCATTGATTAAATTTTTTCGTACCTCGCCATAAAGTGATGCAATCAGTCACAGTAGCTCAGAACTCATTTGTGGTCTGTAATCGCTTTCTGATATTATGGATGGATGGAGATACCTGAAACATCAACATAAACACAATAAAGGGATAGTTTGCCCAAAAATGTATTCAGTACATCTTCTTTTGTGTTTTTCAAAAATTCTACTGCAGTGTGAAGGTGACCGTAGTTATACTCACATATCCACTGCCCTCTGAATCTCTGAGGCATGGGAATTGTGTGACCAAGCCCAGAGCAAGCTCTATTTTTTTCGGTCTGGTGATGGACTTAGTAGTAGAAGGATTGTTTAGATATTAGGTTACTTATGAGTAAACTGTATTTACAGCTTGTGATTGAATGACTTTGTAAAGTGGAACAATAAATAAAACATCACTTACTATTCTCTTCATTAAAAGAGAGAATTAACCAAAGTGAATTATTTGCCTTCTGTCTTCAAGACATAAGTTTTGGTTTCATTCCAGCATTGATTTTAAGAATTCCAACATTACTGATGTGAAAAAAAGAGACCTTCATCAGTGATGTTAAAATTTCTGATGTTAAAAAGTTGATGTGATGTGTGACTTTGAAGATCAGGAAAAGGAAATAGGTGCAAATGAGGTTGAATTTTCCATAACAGTCAGTGTCACGGTAGGTATAACATCTCTGGGTTTTCCACCGTCTGACTGCACGTATCTTCTTTGTGCACCTTACACCAGCGACAGCAGTGGTTAGCAGTGAAGCTTTCTGAGTAGCCAAGGAGTGAATTCAGTCCTCAGTTTTCACCACAAACTTGTGCCACACTCATCTTTACAGAACCACAAAATTCTGGAGTGTCAATAAGGAATCTCCTTACTTCCAAATCCAAAATTTCATCAGTCAGGCACTGCAGAACAGAATCAATGCCATTTGTCTTTGCATCGTCTCATTTATAGACAGCTAACAGAAAGCATGAAGACAGAGAAGACAACAGCATGGGGGCGCAAACATTTGATATTGGAGGTATTTCAATCCTATTTTGTGCATAATGCATTTGGAGGCCAGGGAGTTAACAGTCTCACAATCATCATTGTACAAAAGAAGTGGGATGGAAAGCACTTTGGAAAACAAGGAGTTGTGTTTGTAAAGCTCTCCATCATGAAAGTATTAATACTCCAGCATCATGCTCTGTGTTCTAATAGTTAACAAAGTTTTTCATTGTTTCAGGTGTTTCAAGAACTTTATCCAGAAGTGGACGCAATGGAATATACTGAAATGTATGAGGTACTCCTATTTGTATATCAAATCTTCCTTTCATAAGTAAGATTATTGAAAAGGTAGTTTTTAATCAGCTGAACAACTGCTTAAACTCAATGGGTATCTGGACAATTTTCAATCTGGTTTCCGAGCGCATCACAGCACAGAGACAGCAGTCATTAAGATAATAAATGATATTCACTTTAATTCTGATTCTGGAAAAATATCAGTGCTGGTACTACTAGATCTTAGTGCTGCGTTTGACACTGTCGATCATAACATACTTCTAGAGAGACTGGAAAACTGGGTCGGGCTTTCTGGGATGGAACTCAAATGGTTCAGGTCATACTTAGAAGGGAGAGGTTATTATGTGAGTATATCTTAAGTCTAAGTGGACGTCCATGACATGCGGAGTCCCACAAGGCTCAATTCTTGCACCGCTCTTGTTTAGCTTGTATATGCTCCCACTAAGTCAAATAATGAGGAAGAACCAAATTGTCTATCACAGCTATGCTGATGATACCCAGATTTACCTAGCCTTATCTCCAAATGACTACAGCCCCATTGACTCCCTCTGCCAATGCATTGATGAAATTAACAGTTGGATGTGCCAAAACTTTCTTCAGTTAAACAAGGAGAAAACTGAAGTCATTGCATTTGGAAACAAAGATGAAGTTCTCAAGGTGAATGCATACCTTGACTCTAGGGGTCAAACAACTAAAAATCAAGTCAAAAATCTTGGGGTGATTCTGGAGACAGACCTTAGTGTTAGTAGTCATGTCAAAGCAGTAACTAAATCAGCATCATCTCAAAAACATTGCAAGAATTAGAGGTTTTGTTTCCAGTCAAGACTTGGAGAAACTTGTTCATGCCTTTATCACCAGCAGGGTGGATTATTGTAATGGTCTCCTTCCAAAGAAGACCATTAGACAGCTGCAGCTCATCCAGAACGCTGCTGCCAGGATTCTGACTAGAACCAGAAAATCTGAGCATATCACACCAGTCCTCAGGTCCTTACACTGGCTTCCAGTTACATTTAGGACTGATTTTAAATTTCTTTTACTCATTTATAAATAACTCAATGGCCTAGGACCCAAATACATTGCAGATATGCTCACTGAATATAAACCTAACAGACCACTCAGATCATTAGGATCGAGTCAGCTAGAAATACCAAGGGTTCACACAAAACAAGGGGAGTCTGCTTTTAGCTATTATGCCGCCCGCAGTTGGAACCAGCTTCCAGAAGAGATCAGATGTGCTAAAACATTAGCCACATTTAAATCCAGACTCAAAACTCATCTGTTTAGCTGTGCATTTGTTGAATGAGCACTGTGCTACGTCCGAACCGATTGTACTGTATTTTATGCATAATCATATTCTATCATTAACTGTTTTAAATTCATTTTAAATTAATTTTTATATCATTTTAAAAGTTTAAACAGAATGTTTGTTTTAAATTTCTTGTTTTTATTGTTGTGATCATTTTTAATGACTATTTCACTTCCTTTTATGTAAAGCACTTTGAATTACCACTGTGTATGAAATGTGCTATATAAATAAACTTGCCTTGCCTTAAGTGAACATAAACTGTTAAATAGAAAAGAAAATATAGAGCTTCTAGCACAGGTTCATCTTCTGGTACATCAGAGAAAGCAAGTCACAATAAATAAATAAACAGATATGAAAAGAAACAACATTCATGGGGCAGTTCATTTCAGATTTTGTCAAATTAATTAATTAATCCTCGTTGCATTCTATCTGTTACTCTGATACAAAAAAACATTTTTACATTTTATTATGATTATATATCATTTTTATATTATCATAATAGAGCATTATATTTGTATTTATTGTAATTTAACCCAGTTGCTGGTTTGTTTTCCCACCAAAATTGTCACTTCCTAGAAGATGATGTCAATAAGTTAGCTGAAAGGTTTTTACAATGAACTAAAAGGACTGAGTTATTGAGGGCACACACACACACACACAAAAATACAAATGGACTACAAATTGTCGTCACGATTTTATCAAAAAGTAGCCGTGATTTTGGACGTGACCGCGTGTGGTCGCTGTCGTGCGTCGTGCGTCTTGCGTGAGTCGTGACGTCAGCGGACCACGCACGTTCAGCGCGTGTGATGATAGAATGATAGAAAAGCTAAACACGATTCTGTACGGAGGGAATTATGAAATCAAACCGTATTCTAGCACTTTGTTAAGAAAACCAACCTTCTCTTATTAAAATATCTTTATGAAATAACCGAATCAGAGGAAAAGACGCTTGAAATCAACATCGAAAAATAAGGCCCAGGACTGAATCAGATCCAGCCCAGCATGGACGGTATATGCAACTTTAATTTCGTTAAAATCGTTTAATATAATTCGTGCAGTCATGTAATGTGTTGCTGTGCGTTACGTTGCTTTAAAGTAAAGCTGTTATTTGGACAGTATTTAGTGTTCTGCATCGTTTTCAGGTCATTTAATCTGTGTTGTGTGTTGAATTTGATTTGAATTTGCCCTGAATTGAATCAGAAATGCGGTCCCACCTCTGTGTTATGATGCATGTGTAGATCATCAGATGTTTGATGCTGCTGTGGTCAGATGTGTGGTACAGACTGCTGGATACAGTCCTGGTCGACAGCTCTCCCTCAAATCCATGCAAACTTACTGGAAATGAAGATTTTTTTTTTTTTTTTTTCTATAGATCTAAGCCGTATAAGTCTCCAGTTCTTCACAAGCGTGGTAGTTTAGGGCACATTTGCAGTGGGGGACACAGATAGGGGTTTTTTAATGTGGTCTTCGTGTTGGACATACAGTCTGAATTTGTCTTCGGTTCCAGGAGATGGAGACGGCCAGAGCCGCTGGTGTCTGTCCCAGGTCAAAGGAGCCGTAGATGATGATGTAGCCGAAGGTAAGACACTTCCCTGCTTTACCACGATAACCTCAGTACCACAATAAATACAAAAACCAGAGTTACTACTGTAACACCCTAATAAGTTCCATTATAAAGATCTTCAAAGCTTGCCAAATCTTTCTTTTAGTCATTTTAGTAGAATTTTTGTTACTATCATTGGTTTAAGTTTTACTCTTGTATTGATGTATATTTATATATAAATGAATAAATATATTTATAGATGTAATAATGATGTTATTAGACTACTGTAAGACCATGATAAATTGCTATAGGATCTTCAAAGCTTTTAAAATCCTTCTTTTTGCCATTTCAGTATCATTTTTGATAACCATGCTGGATATTCTCCAAGTTTGCAAAGTTTTTGTTTTATTTATAAATTATTCATAGATATTTATCTACAAAATGCCAGAGTTACTAATGTAAACCCACAATAAATTAATATGAGATCTTCAAAGCGTGTACAATCTTTCTTTTTGTCATTTTGGCATGGTTTTTTGAGAACCGTGCTAGACAATATCTAAGTTACTAAAGTTGTTTATTTATTTATTGGTTGCCATGTTTTACCTTTTTGCTTTAATGTATTTCTTCATGATAGTTTATGAATTTATGAGTATGCAAACATGCTACCATTAGGTATATTATGGTCATGGAAACACATCAGTGAAGAGAATTTATCATTAAATGTTCTGTCAGCTATGAAAAGTGCCCGTTTGAGAGGTCAATTCATAAAATAATTTAGAATGTAATTCTGATGGATTAGAAAGGCCATGTAAAAGTTCAAAAGGTCTGAGAAGGACGTTTGTGATACTTAGAAATGGTAAGTGGTGTTCCAGCTGTATTTGGCTCTCACTTGTCAAAATATGTTTCTTTATATATATATATATATATGAGGTTAAATAGTGCATGTGTTTTTAGCATAAAGGATTAGTTCTCTGGCTCGAGTCTGAACATGGCACGGCCCAGCACCACGCTGCCGCCCGTCACAATAATACGACAGACAGACAGAAAGACAGAAAGAGAGAGAGGTTGTTATTGTTAGGGAAGGCAGGGATGGGGGGTTGTTGGACGGTACTGTGTGTGCAGATGCCCGAGATGCTTTTAATGCCAGGCTCCGCATGTTCCCGCCCACACGCCCTCAAACACAAGCAGTCACTTATCTTCTTAGAAACATTCAGAGAAACAATATGCTCTCATAGTTGCTCTTTTCAATAATTCATTATTGTGTGTGTTGCAGCTGACATCATCTCTGCGGTGGAGTTCAATCATTCTGGGGAGCTTTTGGCCACAGGAGATCGAGGAGGAAGAATAGTGATCTTCCAGCAAGAGCAAGAGGTGAGATGGATTACAGTCCATTACACACAACAAGTGTCAATGAGCTTTTCAGGCTTAAAACTCTTATTTCTAGATGGTAAATACATAGTCCACATATCTAAGACATGCCACGCAAAACGTTATTGGTTCTCACGTGTCTTGTTTGAATATACAAATTTGAGAGCATTTTTGAGTGGGCCGTTACTTAATCTTCGCTCCTGAAGTTTATGATTTTATGCATGGGTACACAAACAGATATGCTTCCATTCCATTCAGGGAATTGTAAAATTGTGATTTATAGCCCTGGAATATTTGTGAAAATATAGGCCTAGTGTAATTTTATATAGTGAAAAAATAATAAATGTAATAAAAAAGTGCCCCTCAAGACACACCATTAATAGTTCTCATGTGTCTTGTGGTTGATTACGACACGTTGGATTTAAATATGCAAATTTGAGAGCATTTTAGGTAGACTATTTCTTTAATAATATACATTGCAATGCTGTTTTAGAATTATTTGTGTACTATTATATAATAAAAGCTCATTTAAAATATTTATAAATTGTTTTATTTCATGTTCATTTTAACGTTTAGTCATTTTGTCATTTTTATTAGTTTTTGCATTTTTAATATTTGTTTTAATTTATTTTTATTTCAGTTTTAGTTGTTTTAGTACTTAAAGTTTCAACTTATTACTAACTTGTTTAACTGCCAGGGTTACATTTCTAATTTTCATTTAAGTTTGTCATCTAACACTTATATTTAATTTCAGTTTTGTTTCAGTTAATGTAAACAATTTAAGTGTTTTTTTTATTTTTTAATTTGCATCATTAATGTCATACAGGATGTTTAAAAGGTCATCTCTCTGTCCTTTCAGAGTAAGAACTTGCCGCAGTGCCGCGCTGAGTATAACGTCTACAGCACGTTCCAGAGTCACGAGCCGGAGTTCGACTATCTGAAGAGTCTGGAAATCGAGGAAAAGATCAATAAGATCCGCTGGCTTCCTCAGAAAAATGCTGCACACTTCCTGTTGTCCACAAACGGTGAGTTAACAGATGAAGGCAACATTTCCCTACAATATTATCGAAATTGATTTTCAATAGTTCAGTTAATAATAACAGCACCGATGCAGATACAGACACATTAACACATTTATATGTGTGGGTTGCTCTGCTATCAAAGTAGATGTAGATTATTCAATGCTCCGTTGTTTTCTTGCATGCAGATAAAACCATCAAGCTCTGGAAAATCAGTGAACGAGACAAGAGACCGGAGGGTTATAACCTCAAAGAAGAGGATGGCCGCTACAGGCATCCGTCATCCCTCACAACACTACGGGTGCGAACACACTCACACGCACACATTATGGATTGTTAATGCATTAAGAAGTCCATAGGAGTAACAGGCTTTGCTCCGCACAGGTTCCAGTGTTCCAGCCGATGGATCTGATGGTGGAGGCGAGTCCGCGGCGGGTTTACGCCAACGCTCACACCTACCACATCAACTCCATCTCTGTCAACAGCGACAACGAGACGTATCTGTCCGCCGATGACCTCCGGATCAATCTGTGGCACCTGGACTTCACCGACCGAAGCTTCAGTATCCTGTTTATCCATTTATTTCTTTGTTCATATGCACTACTGTTCAAAAGGTTGGAAAGATTTTGCTCACAAAGGCTGCGTTTATTTGATCAAAAATTCTGTAATGTGAAATATTATTACAATTTATACAATTTTCTATTTGAATATATTCTGAAATGTAATTTATTCCTGTGATGCAAAGCTGAATTGTTTTAGCCAGTCTTCACCGTCACATGATCCTTCAGAAATCATTCATATTTTCAGTGAAATAAGTCACACTTGCTTAAAAATCGTTGAGGAAAAAAAAAAAACAAGCTAAGTTGCATCAGTGTATAGGTCACACTTTATTATTACATTAAGAAATTGTGTAAAATGCCAGTAAATGAAATATTATAAACATGTATTTTATAGCACATATACTGTATATTAAATATATTTTAAAGCACATGTATATTAAACCTGCATCGCATATATTTATTTAATTGAATCATAGCATTTGTGAATTCACAATTTTGCTTAATTATGATTTCTATATGGGTTTAATATATCATGCAGCCTTGGGAAACAGTCTTATAATGCGTTTCATGGATTCTCGTCTGTGAAATGCGCCACTTCCGGTATTTAGCCGATTATTTTGTCAAATTACAGGCAAGGATTTTTTTTAACAGTCGAATAGAATCGACGAACCGTGACGGCCCCAATATTTTAGTTCCCCTCACTCAACAAATATTTCAATTTTAGTGGTAACATTATTAATAATATTTAACAAATATTTAAATTTAGAACAGGAATAAAAAATAGTGTGTGTGTGTAAAAATGCAGCTTATGGAAATATATAGCATCAAACAGTTCTGCTGCTCCATATATTTGTGAAAACCATGATTTCTGCATTTTTCAGGATTCTTCGATGAATAGAAAGTTAAAAAAGAACAGCATTTTATTTGAAATTGAAATCTTTTGTAACTTTATAAATGTCTTTACTTTTAATCCATGCAACTATTCATTTCTGTACAAAAATCTTACCCACCCCGAACTTTAGTAATTATATCATAACACTTGCATGTTTCATAGTTGTTAACAAAGCAGTTGTTGAACCAAAAAAAGGGTGTTTTCCACTTCCTTTTTAATTGCTTTTCATATTATTTACTCATAATGTACACTGTTTCACATTAAGTGTAACTGAAGTTTGCCCTTAACCGCTGACTCAGACATTGTTGACATCAAACCGGCCAACATGGAGGAGCTGACGGAGGTGATCACGGCTTCAGAGTTTCACCCGCTCCAGTGCAACACGTTTGTGTACGGCAGCAGCAAGGGCTCCGTGCGCCTGTGTGACATGAGGGCGTCCGCGCTGTGTGACCAGCACTCCAAATGTATGTTTCGCTGCTCTTTACACTGAGGTTTCATGGGGGTTTTGGATCAATCAAGCTGAAAACCTCTCAGGAGGGCTTTTGTTGTCATGTAACTCATTTAGCATGTGTTTCTGTGTAGTGTTTGAGGAGCCCGAGGACCCCAGCACACGCTCCTTCTTCTCAGAAATCATCTCATCCATCTCAGACGTCAAGTTCAGTCACAGCGGCCGATACATGATGACCAGAGATTATCTGACCCTCAAGGTCTGGGACCTGCACATGGAGAGTCGACCGGTGGAAACCTACCAGGTGCTGTTTCTGTCTGGGAGATTTGCTCTTAAGAAAATAGTAATCTATGTAGCTTTGGTGTACCAAAACTAATCATTTTAAAGGATTAGTTCACCTAAAAATGTATGTTGTCATAATTTACTTAGCCTCATTGTTGTTCTCATTTGTATGACTGACTTCTGGGACACAAAAGGAGAAATGCTGAATATTCTGGTTGTTTTATCCATGCAATTACAGCTAATCTGGACTGAGGCTTTTAAGCTTATAAAAAGTGCTTTGGAAGTAGCATAACGTTTCGTAATTAAATGGGTTGATCCAGTCTGAGTTGATTCATTTCTTGAATCATGCTGATCAACTTTCTGGAAAGGAAGAGTATCGATGAGTAACAACTTAAATCTATGCTATTTTATGATTCAGACAATATCAGAAGAACTGCTTTTATGAAACGCTGTTTGTCCTGTTTTAACCTTGAACGCTCTAGTCTCCATTACTTGTAAGTACATGGAGGAACCAACCAGAAGATTTCAAGTTTCTCCTTTTCCATTAGAAGAAAGAAAGTCAAAGTGGTCTGGAAGGACAGGAGGGTTAGAAAATGATCATTTTCTTTTAGTGTGAACTAATACTATAAATAGAATAATAATCTAGCGACATTGACCACTAGGTGGCATCAGGAATTTTTCTTAACCACCATCTTTATATAGGTATTTTTCATTGCATGAGAATATGGTTTTCCACAATGTGAGATAGATAGTTTATTTATTTAAGTCAGAATATTTCTGTAGGAAAAACCATCAGGATTTGATTGGATTATGAAAAGTTGGATATGATGCACTGCATTAATGGCATATTGCAATTACTGTGATTATACTTAATTATAAACTTAATTACGGCACTTTTCCACAGTGGATTAATCGAACTCGTAATAGTAAAGCAGATTGAGAAATAATAATTCAGTATGTTAATAGTCATGATGGCAAAATTGATGCATGACCAACTTTGCTGTTTTGCAACACATTTTTATGTGTTTGGCTTATTTTCTATTGAAATTGAAATGATCTTGTGTTAGTAAGAAATTATGATTAGCGATAATTATAGGCAATAACAATTATGTGTAGCTTACGTTACCCAAAAATATTTGAATGGTAGTGTAATAAAATTCAATGACAGTAATAATTTCTGAAATGGAATGAATAAAATTTAAAAAGAAGAAGAAAAAAGTTTTACACAAATTTTACTCAATTCTCTAAATTCATTTAAAAATAAAAATGTTAATGTAATGAATAAAATAGTGTACAAAACATGGCTAGATTTTTACAGTATTTTACTTTGCAGCAATGGCTTTTTACTCGCTCTCTCTCTCTCTCTCTCTCTCTCTCTCTCTCTCTCTCTCTCTCTCTCTATATATATATATATATATATATATATATATAGATATATATATATATATATATATATATATATATAGATATAGATATATATATAGATATATAGAAGAAAATGTCAGAGGGTTTCTTTCACAGAAACCATGAGCAATTTTTTATTATGAGTAATTAAATGTAATACTTGTATGGCATTAGTTTTATAGCTCTGATTGCCCAGAATGCACTGAATAAAGACCGTGAAGCTGTAACCATTAAGAAACTGAGATATTCATAAACTGGCTTTCCCTGCTGTCTGTCCTTCTATGAGTTTTGTGACTTTGATCTTTCTCTCATCAGGTTCATGGTTATCTCAGGAGTAAGCTGTGCTCTCTCTACGAGAACGACTGCATCTTTGATAAGTTTGAGTGCTGCTGGAGGGGCGATGACAGGTGAGGAGACGTGGCTCACGTTCAGAAGCCATCGATATGACGTTTCTGTTCAGCTAACAGGCTCCCGCACATCCTGATCTTGATGAAAGCGTCTTGGGTGCATTTCAGTTCATGATAAAGCAAATACAAAGCTAACCACAAACAGAAATGAGCCGTGTGCGCTCACAGCTGTATCTCTGTGTCCAGAGAGAGTCGTATCAGACTGAAGCTTTTATCTGTGACTAACAGAGCGCTCGCATTTACTGACGCACAACACTGTTTCAGCTACAGTACAAGAATATTTATGATGCATTGTGTTATTTTGTTGTTTTTTGAGAGAAATGAATACTTCTGCAAAAACTTTTTAATTGATCAAAAGTGACAGTGATAACATTTATAATGTCAATATTTCTTCAATATTTAAAATAAATGCTGTTCTTTTGATTTTTCTATTCATCAGAGAATTCTGAAAACTGTGGTTTCTGTAAAAATATGAAGCTACACAACTGTTTTCAACGTTGATGATAATAAGAAATATTTCTTAAGAAGCATATTAGAATGATTTCTGAAGGATCGTGTGACGCTGAAGACTGAATTAATGATGCTGAAAATCCAGCAAAAACATCACAGGAATATATTACATTTTGAAATACATATAAATATAATAGTTATATACGAAATTGTAATCATTTTTCTCAATATTACTGTATTTACTGAATTTTCTAACAAATAAATGCAGCTTTGATGAGCAGAAGAGACTACTTTCAAAAACACAATCTTACAGACCACTAACATTTGAATGGTAGTCTAATAAAATGAAATGGCAGTAATAATTGCTGAAATGGAATGAATAAAATTCAGCTTTTTATTTAGCACAGCATTTATTCAGAATTCACTAAAAAAACTGTTTTAAATATACTTTTAATTTTGTTTATTTCGTGAAAATGTAGGAAAAAAACAGTTGGATATATTTTTTAAACTAGAGTTTTACAGTAATGCAGCAATGGCTTTTCAACTGAATTTTTATATATATATATATATATATATATATGTGTGTGTATGTATACATAAAAAAAATATATATATATATTATGTGTATAAGTCAAAGCAGATACATAAACATTTTTATATTAGTTTCAGTTAGAAAGTTAAACTAAATGAAAAAGGGAAATGTTGCCTTGGCAATTAGCTGAAATAAGTTTTTTTTTTTTTCTTCTTTATTGCAGTTAAAGTTTACTTCAAGTAACACTTTTTTGTTAAATGTTTAATTTCTTTTATTTAATATATCAGCCCTACATTTAAGCATTTTGCTAATAACAGTCATTACCATAAAGATGTTCTTTTTTGCCTTATATAGGAAGAAATGATTCATCTTTGCCTCATTATCTCATAATTTTCCATCTCTCTGTTCTCAGCGAGGTCATGACGGGCTCTTATAACAACTTCTTCCGGATGTTCAACCGCGACGCCCAGCGTGACGTGACCCTGGAGGCCTCGTGGGAGAACGGCTCGCCCGGATGCCCGCTCAAGACCTGGCGCGTGTGCGCGGGGAGCCGGCGCAAGAGGAACGAGATCGGCGTCGACTGCCTGGACTTCAGCAGAAAGATCCTCTACACCTCCTGGCATCCTCAGGATAACATCGTCGCACTGGCGACAGTCAATAACCTTTACATATTCCAGGAGAAACCCAATTAGGGATTTGGAACGGCTTTGACCCCATTCTTAGCTCCAAGAGTCAGACGGGATACACGCCAAGCACAACGTCTCTCCTGAAACTCATAGTCTTAATATTAACCACTGTAGTACACAAAAACCTTTGGGTTATTCTATTACGTTAATTGATACACTGTAGGCCGGAGGAAGGGATTTTTAGTTTTATTACTGTATTTTTTTTTTTTTTTTTTTTGGTTTGGTGTTTTTTTTTTTTTTTTGCACATTGTCCGTTTTAGCTTTAATCAGAAGCATCACTCATTGCTGGGTAATAAACACGCAACCAAACTGACTAAGCAACCCGCAGAATCCTGTTTAATAAGTTTGCAGAATCACGATTAATCAATTGGACTCCTCATGCACTGATTGCTCCCTTCC
The DNA here is from genome assembly GCF_012432095.1 of Onychostoma macrolepis. Classification (NCBI taxonomy): domain Eukaryota; kingdom Metazoa; phylum Chordata; class Actinopteri; order Cypriniformes; family Cyprinidae; genus Onychostoma; species Onychostoma macrolepis. The sequence goes on from NC_081162.1 coordinate 25,840,225, forward strand.
GAACTCAGGCCTGGTGCAACGGGACGTTTCCTTCACCAAACGCTCGTCGAACGCCTGACATTCGTCCACAAGTGCAATTGACTTAAGCAGGGTTCCCAAATAGCTCCATTATTCCCTACATTAAGTCCCTAATGGGTACAACTAATCGTGGCATTAATTTTATGCAATATCTTAGTCTTTGTGGAAAGGGAGACTTTTTAATCGGTCTCTTTTAATTGTTTTATAGAGACACACAAATGTTTTGAGTCTTAAGTAAATGTTTGTGCAGATGTGCATGTTTTATGATTTTCAGCATCTTTTGATGTGTGTCATTTTATTTGCAGCTTTTTAATACAGAATGGTTCCTATGGGGTAAAGAATGCTCTAGATATTTTTATATGAATTTTGGAAAATTGAAATTATGTCCTTGACAGTATTCGGTGTATTAATGCTGTTGATTGGTGCAGAATGATTCTGTATAAAAGAGTGTGTTTACATGGAAATCAGGCCTGCTGTATATGAACAAACCCTGAAGTATGTTCCCTTTATCTTAATAGTTGTAAAACCCAAAATGTAAAATAAAAATTAATTTTAAGACTGAAAACTAAACCTCTTGGGGTCATTTTTCTATTCGGAGGTCAGTAAAGTAGAATCGAATGAAATATGTTTGTATTATAAGAGAAAATGATACACAGAGCAGCAGAATCACTCACCTTTAAGCATCTGCTCCACATGTAGGTTAGCAGGAACAAATAGGACACCCAGAAATGAATCTGTGCCTCAGCTATTTTAGGAGTTGGTGATCGTTGAACCGAAGTAACGGTTTTTAGGTTGTCATGATGGCAGTGCATGTAAACATTGGACGCTGTCTGTCAATAAATTTAGGAGCAACATCCATACCCTCATGTGACCCCTGTAGCAATGCTTCTATAATGTTTGTAGATGGATGGATATTTATCAGATATCTTCATCTACACTTGACCCTCTAGCACCAGCACTCTATTCTATCTAATTGTTTTCTTTTATTTATTATATATAAAACAAAAATTTGACCCTCTAACACTAACATTCTCTATTCTATTTCTGTTCTAATTGTTTTCTTTTTATTTAATAAAATGTTTTGCCACTCTAATAACACTGGCGTATTCTTTCTATTCTATCTAATTGGGGTTTTTTTTATTATTGTTATTATTTTAAAAACTGCCCCTCTAACACTAGTGTTCTCTATTTTATTTCTATTCTACCTACTTTTCTTTTTATAAAAAACAAAACTTGACCCTCTAACACTTGCACACTCTATTCTATTTATATTTTATCTACTTGTTTTCTTTTTATTTCTTAAAAACAAATTGACCTAACACTACTGTTGTTCTTTTTCTGATCTATCTACCTGTCTGCTAAGAATATGTGATATCTATCTATCTGTCTGGCTGTCTGTGTCGGTCTTATTTTAGAGCTTACTCATCTGTTTGTCTCTGTTTTTCTATCAGTTTTACACTTATTCTTCTGTTTTGCGCACTTCTGTTGGCTACTGCAACTTTCATTTATTCAGTAGGCATCATTTTTTTATTTATTTTTTTTATTGAAGAATGATTGAACATTACAAAAATGTAAATCCAGATACACAAAATATAATGGCAATCTTAAACTGTACAACAATGTTCCAGAGGAGAAAAAAAACAAACACATAACCACATAGGGGATATTCAAAGATTGCAGCGGGGGAGCTATACCAGAAAAATGAAATCCAACAATATGTCATTCTTTTTGTTATTAATTTGCATTAGAGACTTTTTCAAAGCATCCATTTCTGATAAAAATAGATTACATTTTGGTGTGCATTTCGCAAATTTCTGTTTATGAATATAATATTTACCTTGCAAGATGTAAAAGTTAACGACATACTCAAATCATTTTACTTTTGTGTGAATAAGTACAATCACAATTATAAAACAAATGACACAAGTCTTCCTCGTGCGTGTTACAGAAACTGCAAGTGTTGTCAATGTCCATGAATTTAGACAGAGCTACTTTACATGGGTACATTTTGTGAAGTATTCAAAACACAAAATTTGTAAGGATTTGACCAGGTCGTTTTCCAAGTAATATCAGAGATATTTGCATTCCAAAAATAATTTTCCTCTAGGGGAGATTATTCAGTAGGCATCATTGAAATAAATGTTGTGAATGTGATGACGTCTCCGCAGATGCATGGGCGCGTGCGCGTGCACGCGGAGGGGGCGGGAGCGCGCCGTGTTGACGGACCGTAGAGGCAACATGTCCACCGCAGCCGCCGCGCAGCTGAACAACAATGAAGAACCGGGACTCAACGGTAAACCTCAGTCCGTATTTCTGCAGGGAAAACTCGGGAGGGATCCTAACGTCGCTTTAAAACTGTTGTTTGTGTGGGTTGCATTTTTCTCTGGAGCTTTAAAACGCTGTTATGCAACATCTATTGTCTCACTTCGCTCAATGGCTGGAATTTCCTCCTCGCTTGTAGGGGAGGGGTGAAAGGGCGGGGCTTGGGATGGCGTCATTACGCGAGAGCGAATGTGATTGAATGGGAGCGGGAGTCGCTGTGGCGTTGCATGGCAACCCAAAATGATTGATGGCACGTAAGCCAATTGTTAGTTCTAGATTAAGTTCGAGCGCTGTGGAGGCGGGGCTACGCGGGTATCAAAACAAGGCGAAGAGGGGATATGAGAAAAATGGAGGCGGGGGGCGTGTAAATAAATAAAGAAGCTGAATTCATTGCGATTGAATTTTTACTGTTTATTGTGTGCCCCATTCTGTTTTAGTTGTTTAGTAGCAGGGTCATTCCCGTTAAGCAGTATTTTCGTGTTAATAGATTGATTAAATTATTATTTTTTTAAAATTATGAAATCTTACTTAATACCACAGTTAAGTGGACACAAAGGTTTATTTGAAATAATTCCACTGCTTAAATGAATTTTGTCAATTTCCTGTCTTAAGAGAAGCAAGAATTTTTCCATTTTTCCCCATCCCTGTATATTCAAACATGCTTTTATAGAAATATTGTTTTTAAGCTTTACTTTTAAAAAACAGTTTTTAAGGACAATTGAGGCCTGTGTTTATACAGCTTTGGTTAATTCGTATGCACACTATTGTACTTCAGATTTGTGCACTTGTGTGCCACAACCTTCATTTATTCAACAGATATTACTGAATCACTTTGATTGTGGTTTGAGAACAATGAGCTATTAGTACTTGAGTTTAGTAATCACTTAGGCAACATTGAAACTATGTATTTGCATTATGTAACAGCTCTCTGGAAGCACTGAGCTCATTATACTGATCATTTAATATTAGAACATAAAAAAATCATTAAACGGTTAGATGACCCCAAACCTCAGCACATTTTCTTCATTTTTCACATTTCTTATGTACCTAAAGTGCAAAAAAAATTAAGTGCAAACCATATTTCCTTCATTTTTGAATGATGTCGTTGCATCATCTAGAACCAAAAATTAACTGTACTATTACTTTTAATTCTTGCACAAGCATTGTAGATTTTAATATAATGTAGTTGGATCTTCATATGCATTCATGCATATTTCAGCAAATATCTTGAAAACATACAAGCTTGCTCAGACAGAATATGCTGATTTTTTTGGGGTATATTGGTGGCATTCTGAGCAATGAGTTTAAACATGGTAAAAGCTGAGAGTAGGATGCTCTTGGTTAGATGAAAGCATACAAATTATCTAAAAATATTTGATATGCAAATATGGAGTGTGTAGCAACTGTAGGTAACAACATTTCCCAGCGGACCTGGTTGCAATAGTTGTAAAGTGATGTAATAAAGCAATTTAAGGTCTATTGTCATGTGATTTATGACAGGTAACAATATCTCTAAAGCCTTCTCAAATCTTTCAAGAAGCCCCAAGAAACATGTCCAAACAAGTCAGCATGATATAAAAATTATTTGATACCACTGATCTATAACAGAGATATATAGATCAGTGTTTTATACTTTCTTAATACATCACGTTCATGATCTTGTGCAAAAATTGCCAAAAATAGTTTGTTTTATGACAGTCATATTTTTCAGCCCATCTTCTCAAATCTCTTGCCATATAGAGAGACTTTCAATCTCTACATTCAATAGACAACAAACCATTCAATCAATTCTTGGGTAAAATCAAGTCTCACCCAATAATCATTCTTCTTGAATATCCTGTTGCGCTTGGAAAATTTGTCACATTACAGAAGTAAAATGAGTTGCAAACGCTTTTTGGAGTTGACTAGATTCTGGTTTTGTTTACACATCAGATTCACACTCTTTTGTTTAATAAACAATGGCTGTTTCTAAAAAGCCTAGTGTTTTGTCTACCTAGACAGCATTTTTAATATCCAATAATACCCAAAAATGCTGTCTAGATAGGCAACTCAATAGGTTTCAGGATACAGTCTGTCTTTCAAAGGGTGCAAACTCACGAAAATGAGTCATCATGTTTACTGGTTAGCGTTTAGTGAGGTTGAATAGTAGGTTTATGGGCGTCTGTGGCACACAGACGGATCTGGGTTACAGACACAGCAGGGGGATGGGAGAGGGTTTGATGTGCCAGAGATTACATAATCCCTCCCTCCGTCCCGCTCCGGTCCTGCAGTGAATTCCATCAGAGCTGCTCCAGGATCAGTGTGTTTAGTTGTGTAACTAGAGCTGGTGTGTTATCTCTGCATTCATTTGAATATTTTACCACATTGATGTAGTTGTTCACCACTTTTTTGGCCGCCTCTTTCCACCATGGGATAAAAAAATTAAAAAGCCGACTTACAGGGGTAGTCCACCCAAAAATGAAAATTCTGTCACTAATTACTCATCCTCACGTCATTCCAAACCCGTAGGACCTTTGTTCATCTTCGGAACACAAATTAAGATATTTTTGATGAAATCCAAGAGCTCTCTGATCCTCCATAGACAGCAATGCAACTGGAATGTTCCCAGGCTCAGCAATGTAGTAAGGACATCAGTGAAATAGTCCATGTGACGTCAGTGGTTCAACCATAATTTTAGAAGCTACGAGAATACTTTTTATGCGCAAAGAAAACAAAAACAACGACTTTATTCAACAATTCTTCTCCTCCAAATCACGTATTCCACCATTATGTAGAATATCACGACGCATGCACGTGCTTTCCTCTACACATAAACAATGCACAGCGCATGTGTTTTCTACGTCAGTAGCACCACACGCATGCATTGTTTACATGCAGACTGTTTTACCTTACTATGTTTCTGAGCCTGGGAACATTTCAGTTACATTGCTGTCTATGGAGGGTCCGAAAGCTTTCGGATTTCATCAAAAACATCTTAATTTGTGTTCCGAAGATGAACGAAGGTCTTACAGGTCTGGAATGACATGAGGTAATAAATGACAGAATTTTCATTTTTGGGTGAAATATCCCTTTAAATAGTGACTTTTTATCTCCCAATTTTCTTTTTTCCAGAATTGTGAGATATAAACTCAGAATTCAGCTTTTCTTTCTCAGGATTCTGACTTTCTGTCTGAATTGACCCCATCGCAAAGACCCCCCTCCCCCATTTTACTGTTGCTACATCTCACACTACACATCATGTTCTTACACAGTGAAAAATACAACACGGAGCAGACAGAGCAGGTTACTTCTGGTATGAAACAAAGTCTCAGCTTTCAAATGTTGTCATTTTTTCAAATTCAAACAGTAAATACCGTTTTGTGGTTCTTTAATGTATCGTGACAGATCGCTGTAGCGCCTCAGTTCAAGCGGCACGTGAACCGATCGTCTCTTCCTCTGTACTAGTTCCAGCACAAATTAAACATCTTCAACTGTGGAAAGATGTCAATACACACCATTTTTCAAGTTCAAGTTCAAGTCCACCGACGTTAGTCTCTCCTGTCTGGATTCACGACGTTAGATTCACCGTTATGATGGGTCAGATCGCCTGTCAATCAAATTCCCAGCGAAGGGTTGATTCTGACTTCTTTTCTCAGAATTCATATTCTCAGATATGAACTCGCAATTGCGAGTTATAAGTCCATTTCTGAGGAAAAAAAGTCACACTTCTTTTGAGTATATATATATATACATACATATACATATATATATATATATATATATATATGTATATATATATATATATATATCATGCATTTCTTACTTTATAACATACAATTGTGAGTTTATACCACATAATTCTAAGAAAAAAAGAACTCTGAGATAAAAATTCATAATTACCTTTTATATTTTTTATTCAAGGTGTTTCTAGGGTGCTCTGATTGGTTACTGGGTGGTTAATCTGGTTGCCAGATTTGTCTGGGTTCCCTCCTTCAATATAAGTCTGAAGTCTTCTCCATTTTGTGGTGTTGTGATGCAATGAGACAACAAATGCTCACAGATGAAGAGCTGCTGGAATGCATTCTGCCATGGCAACATGCCAGTAACTGTGGGCAAATACAAGAGTTCAGTGTTGAGGGCTGGTGAAGGATTTTGCCATAATAAGATGTGCTGATTTAAACGGGGCGCTGGCTTATTAGTGCTGCAGGATAATGACAAATGTTGTTGATTATTTCCCTTGATATTGCAACGATGAGTACACATTTTAAATGGCTTACTTTGTTTGGAGCAACTGCAGAGACTTCAGGGTGGACTCAACCAACCAGAACACCCTAGCAACCGCATAGCAATGCCCTAGCAACATCCTGTCACTCCACTGTGTTATTGAAGCATCATGGGACCTGTCTGTGAATCTTTCTGTTTTGCCTAGCAACAGTGCGGGGAAGACGGGACACACGTCTGCCTCATGTTTGCACCGGGTCAACAGTGAATGTTTGTTCTCACAAGTCACTCTCATGTTCCCTTTTGAGCTAAATGTGCATTTTTTGGCTCTCTCATCACTTATTCTGTGCTGATGTCAATCCCACAATCCCCTGAATGAGTTTGCCTAAAGAAAGAATTGAAAACGTTTGCTCAGCTCCACACGCTAAGAAACTCTCATAAAAACTAATTTACAGTGGATTAAAATAAATCAAGTCGGCCCCTTTAAACGATTGATGCATTAGTCTTGTGAAGCAGGAGCCGATGCTAATGACTGTTTGGGTTTTTTCAGGGTCCTGGGTGGAGCTGGAGATGAATGGAAACACTCAGCAGCAGAGCCCCAGCTTGCCCTCGCTGCTGGGGAACGGGAACCAAGGCGAGTCCCAGGCTTCACAGGCCCTGGAGGCCGTGCAGGAGGAAGAGGAGGTCCTGACAGGAGGACTGGAGCATGTGCCTTCCTCCTCCTCTATCCATAACGGAGACATGGAGAAAATCCTACTGGACGCCCAGCACGAGTCCAGCCCCAGCAGCTCGTCCTGCAACAGGTACGAGCAGAGAAACAGGCCGCTCACTTCCCTTTATTCTCATGACTACTCCCAGACAAGGGTTATTATAGACAACTAAAAACATTTTTGTTACTTGAAAAAAAAAAATTGTAAAAAAATATTTAAGCTAGTTTCCAAGGCAACATTTCTGATTATTATTTAGTTTAACTTGATGTAATAAAATAACTAAAACTAAAACTGAAATAAAAATAAATGAACTATATAGACATATAAAGAAAAAATACAATTACAAAAACAACAAATTCGCAATAAATATCATATCATGGAAATCGTACGATTTTGATATCATTACATCCCTACTGTTAAAGTATTTATTCATATTTTGAATTAGCTTTTATTTTTATATTTTCAGTTTTCAATTCAATTTTTGTAATTTTATTGTTCTTTTGTTGTTTAAATTTTCTTTTTTCCTAATTATATAGTTTTTTTATAATTATATTTTGTTTCTAATTTCTATTTAGCTTTATTTTTTACTTCTGTTTAGTTTTAGTAATTTTAGTACTTCAACAGAAACGCATTTATTTCAGTTAGCTGCCAATGCAACATTTATCATTTTCGTTTAAATTTCATTGCAAGTTTTTCATCTAATGTTTATCATTTCTTTTATTTCAGCTTTATTTCAAATGACCAAAAACAGTTTGTAAAGGTTACATTAACAACACCTCAAGATATTTTAGTGACATCAGTCAGGTAGTAATGGCATTTTATGTGTAGTATTAAAAAATCACTTTGAAGGACTGTTAGTGGCCATATTCACTAATACAAGTAAGTGGAACTAAGGTCCACTTACTTGTTTAAAATTAAGCAATGTTTCATGCACCAAAGACAAATATAGCACTAGTACCAAAAAAATAATAATAATAAGACTGAAGACTGAATATGATGGTAAATTTATAGATTCAAATTCAATTCATCCACAGAGGCTCATCTTTATCGAGGAGGCATCTGTGGGCAGCACTGCTTTGATTTAGCAGGTCTATTCTTACGTCTGCAGCTCTCAGTACAGTTCAGTTCACTCCTTACATGAATCAGGCGTCTGTTGTTCTCTTGTTTTCTGTAATCCGTATTTGACATTTCTCTGATGTGTTTACAGCCCACCACGACCACACAGTCCTGACCAGGATGAGGGGCAGATCACGTTTGATGTGGAGATGCCCAGCGAGAGAGACTGTCAGGTAAGTATATGAATCAATCTACAATAATCTACAGTCATTACTGAGCTACTATCTATCAGTGACAGTGCTGTTATTTAATAAGCACACTGTGATGAGTAATACATCTTTTTTAGTCAGAAGATGATAGTCTGGAGAAGGACAAAGAAGATGATATCCTCATGAATAAAGAGGAGAGTTGGGTGGCAGACTGGTCCAGTCGACCAGAGAACATTCCCCCGAAGTAAGAACCTGCATCCAAATATAACCAGTTTGTGTGTATGTTCATAATTTTCCACATGAAAAATTTATTAATTCCTAAACAAATCCAATATACCTAATTCATAAAATATCCTGTTCTCTGTGAAACTGAAATATATTGACAATTTATTTTATTTTATTATTTTTATAGAAAAATAAGATTTTATTTTAAATGGATTTAATTTATTGTTTATTTTATTTAATTTCTTTTTTTATTTGTATTAAAATATTTTACTTTATTAAAAAATATTTGTTTATATTATTTTTATTTAATTTAATTTATTAATATTTATTTTATTTTATTTATCAATTTATTAAAATTTTACATTTTTATTCATTTCAAAAGTCTATTTTATTTATTTAAAAAAAATGCTTTTATTTATTTTATCTTATTTTAAGCCCTGAGTGAAGTTCCAAACTCACAACAGAACTGTTCTGCAATTTAAACAGTATTTGACACAAAGTTCAATGTGATATAAGTATGATCTTCTTTGACCGTTTGCAGGGAATTCCACTTCCGCCACCCAAAACGTTCTGGATCGGTGTCTCTGAGCATGAGAAAGACAGGTGCTATGAAGAAAGGTGGCGTGTTCTCCGCCGAGTTCCTCAAAGTGTTCATGCCCTCGCTGCTGCTCACCCACATCCTGGCTCTGGGACTGGGGTGAGTGTCAACACACACACACACACACAAAGACCTATACCAGCTCTACCTATCGAGATCTAATCAAGAGGCTATTACTTTTTTTGTTGTCTTAATATTTTATTGCCTTCTGCATGTTCGGTTAAAATGGACTAAATTATTTATAAATAATTGTATTCTTACTGATACAGACATTATTTGGTGCGTTTTCACTGCAAAAACAAAACAGAAATGTCATTTTTAAGAAAAGCTGCTGCAAATCCACTAATACAGTTATTTTGGACAGCAATATTCAGAAAAAAATGAATTATTTCGCCAAATAATATAGTTAATTAATCCAGCATTTAGAGTTGCATTGCAAATATATATAAATAAAGATATAGGAATATAACTAAATATACTAAATCGATGTCCTTTTTTAGGGTCTACATTGGGAAGAGATTGACTACACCCTCCACCAGCTCATTTTAAGCCTGAACAGACCCCAGTGCCTGGACGCTCCATCATGAGCAGCAGTGGCACAGCAGTGGCCAATCGTGTGATGATTCCTCTTTCTCTCTTTCTCTCATTCTCTCCCCCTCTCTGACTTTCTCTTTATCATTTCTTTAACCCACGGTCCTGGTTTCCCATCACACCCTCTGCTGGGAGGCATTCTGCTTGTTGACCTTTGGTTGTGTCGCATTTTTTTGCTTTCTAACGCTGTGGCTTACTGACATGTTTTAGATGTTTTTATTTGGACATGTATTGAATTATACGTTTATTTTTCATGACATGCTACTATACAAGTTAGAGCCCCACCACAACCATGGCCATAATACGCTTTTATTTCTGCATGACGCACTTCATATGTAACTAATATAGAGTCTGGATGTGGCCTGGGATATCTTGGGAGAATATCGACTCTTAATAGGAAATTTAGGAGGGTTGCTATAGGAGAGTTGTGATATTTTATTCTAGAGACATGATTTTGCTCATTATGTTGCACAATTTAATTTATTCACTTCCCTTCATGTGTGGCAGCATCAAAAATGCATGTTAGTCATTTACTTTCATGGGAGAACGATGACTGTTTAAAGACAGACCAAGTCATTCTTTACGTATGTCAGTGCACTTGCTGCATTGCTTCGGACTGTTACGACAATTATTTAGAGATTATTTTGCATAGAATGTAAATCTTAGAGGTCCCTCTCAGTTCTGTCTTAGGCCCTTTTCTGTTTGCTCTTCACTTCTGATCCAATATGACGGACTAGAATCGAAGCATCACTTTATAGCAGCTTTATAGTATAAAAATATATAAATAAATCACAAATTTACATGAACAATACATGTTTTTCTAATCGAAAAACCTTAAGCTAAAGAGATCAGCATGGACGTACATCTGTTTAAGAGCCAAACTGGTCGGGTTAGTTGTTTTTTGAGTTACTAAGGAAGTTACACACACAAGCACACACACTCTGGTTTGCCTTGATGCATATCCTGCTCGCAGCAGTTTCTGACTGTGTATCTTAGTGCCAAAGGGTTTCCTCCGCCAACCCAACATGAGTCGTTTGCACCTCTTGTAGACTCGGTCTGGTTTGAGTGGGTTATTGATCCTGTCAGTCGCTCCGTTTTGACAACACCTTACAAAGGCCTTTGGTTTTACTGTGAACACCCTGTGGATATTAGGCGTAGTGTTGCTATAGTTGTGTATCATACGCTGTTGTACGTACTTATGTCAAAGCAACAGATCCACACTCCGTGTACATATTTATATGCAATATGGTGTAGTTTTACAGATAAAACTACTCATTTAGAAGACTTTAATAGTTTTACACTCGCTGATTTACAGATGAAATTTGTCACGAACATGTCCGGGTCATATATCATCCCATTTGATTGGTTTTATTTTCATTTATAAAGAATTAAGCCAGGTTTTAAAAGCATTAACACATCTGAGGCACAAATTTTCCCTGTTTTCTAATTACTATAATTTTAAAAATTATTTACATTTTAACATATTCACACATCATAGTTATGTTTGTTGCACTGCCCTTCAATTTATATGGCTTTTAATAAAATAAAATAAAAATGTTAAACGTATGTCAATAAGTATTAATATATATATTTCTTTTTTTTTTTTTTTTTTTTTTTACTTTCGATTTATGGGTAAAAGATACCCAGGACATTTTCTTGACAAGTTTTATAATTCACCCTCACAGTATCAAGCAACGCTTTTACTAAGCAAAGTTTTTCATACAAAAAACTAAGTTAAATAGTCCAAGAGTTTTGCTACCCAAACCAGTTAACAGGTCACCCTTTGCATTAAGGCCGTCTGTGTCATTGTGCCACACATTACTTCTTTACTCTTTTTTTCATGCTTTTTTTCTTTCTCAGAGGGGGAGTGGAAATACAAGAGGCCAATTTAAAGTCACTTCAACCGTGCCTCAACTTTTGTTTGCACCTTTTCTGAGCCCCATTGCATGCGTGTGTTCAGAGATTTCACATCAGGACGTGACAGCGGTGAAGTTTTCCCCTGCGGGGGGCGGAATGAGAACTGTGAATGGAATAGCTGTAGCTCATGTCAGATATGATAAACTAGACCTGCCCGGTCTGTTTCGGGTGGGATCACCATACCAGATGTTTTACGCACATTATGATGTTTTCTTTCTCTGTTATATCTCTCTTTTGTTGTTTTGAGCTTTTGCTTTAATCATCAGTGTGGATACTGGAGGGCGGGGCCCTCGTGATTGACAGCTCCACCATGTGTTTCTTTTGAATTCCCATAGCGACTGGAGTGATGAAGCAATGAACATGTCGTTTCTTGTATTTCGCTGGTATTGGAGGAAAAGTGAACTGATATTAAAATATAACCTGACATTCATCTTTTCATTTGTTGTCATTCCATTGTTGAACGCTCCTCATGTTTTTTGCTTTTGCCATGTGACAAGTTAGGAAGTTATATGAAACCCATCCTTTTTGCTTTACCTCCCTGTATATTCTTCACATAAATATTCTTGCATTAATATGCATGTAGAACCAAACAAATGTATATTAAAACTACAGTACAGTTAGTTTGGTGCTGTATGGCAAGGATTCACAAAATGTTTTGACGCTAATATTTCAGTCATTTCAACACATTTGCATGTTAACAATTCTTTATGTTGGTAAATGTTCACATGATATGCAGGTAAACAAAATATTTCATCTTTTTTAGTAAGGTTTTTATTTTAACATTAATTTGACATTTTTATGATTTAATAATTATTTGTATTTCATCAATTCACAAAGCCCCTGCAGCTTTAGCACAAACCCCAGTTTGGAAAACCCTGCTGTATGGCATAAAATAGAGAATGCTTAGTTTAGTTAACCAACAACGACAGTCTCAAAATGATACAAGCTTCATGTAAGTCCAAATCCTAACCAAATATAACCAAAATTATAGGGACATGATGATTACGGCCTATTTGAAATGCTCCCCTTTTTCCAAAAATGTTGACTTTTTCTGTAGGTTATCCCAGGCGTTCTGTAGTTCAGACTGTAGTGCCTGGTGCTAATAAAGTCAAGGTCATGGGTTCGATTCCCAGGGAATGCATGAACTTATAAGTGCAATATTTTAAAGTATCTGCCAAATGCATTAATATAAATGACCAACAAGGGACACAATTTTACAAACAATATTTTTCCCTTCTTAGTTCAGTGCTCTTGGTGGTTTAATTTCCAGCAAACTCAATTTTGCATCTCTCAGCAGCTTTCAGTTCACAGTTTTGGACAGCATGTTGCTCAGAGCCTTTTGTAATGCCAAACCATTTGCATGTAAGAAATCAACAAATTTGGCTCCGTACGGAAAATACGGGCTGTATCTTTGGAACACTTTAATGTATTGGCATGAAACTTGCTATGCATGATTGCCATAATACGTTGATCAGTTTGGTGGCTATGATGAAGAATTCCTCAAGTTTCACCCTATGCCTTTCCACCAATTTAATAGATTTTAGCATCATTTTTGTTTACTGTTCCCCCTGCTAATGTATGCCAAAATAGACTCACATCATATTCAGATCAAACCTCATGAAATTCACCAAATGAATGTTAGGTGTTCAGTACAGTTCTCCAAAAATATGTTAAGTTGTTGGCAAAACCACCAAATGGCAAATGAGATCGGAAAATTGTTTTGTATATTGACACAAAACTTCTACTGACCATCCACCTTATTTCTAATGCAGAGCGGATGTGGCCATTCGTAATTTGTATGTTATGCTTCATTATATTGACAGCTATCATGGTATTTCAATATCATAATTATAAACAGTTTTTCAGCATAAATAGTTGTACTGTTTACTGTACTTTTTTATTCTTATATCAGAAGTCTAGCACATTAAAAAAAAAAAAGCTTACTTCCACGTTGCAAAATAAGGTGAATATAATTTCCACAATGCCCTAACATTTAAATGCAAGTCAAATGCTATAGAGTTTAAAAATTTGAATACTTTTCCTTTATCCAACACTAGGGGTGCTGTGACCAAACAAATTCACTCAACCTTATAACGGCTGTGCTCTTGTTGTTTGGCCCTATCATTCTTAACAAATCTATGGCAAAACCACTCTAGCATTTCCATTATTATTAAGTTCATATTAATCCATACTTGAAGGTAAGATAGTGCCACCATCATGCAAGTTCTCGATGTAAAGGTGCACGAGTGTGTGTTTGATGGAATAACTCACATACAGGCAGTGGGTGTGTGAACTATGAATGCATGTGATTGTTGAGCACTGTGAATGTGGGGTTTTGTGTTTTTTATTTGGTAAAAAGTCTCCAGATAGGCAAGCATGCGACCTGCGCTCTGATGGTGGTCTCTCCTGTCTTGATGCATGTTACAGGTACAGGAAACGCTTTTATTCTGTTATGTGCAAACTTCAAATATGGAAAGCTAACAAATGCTTCAGTAACAGATAAAAGCAAAATGTTGTTTTGTTTAAAGGGAAGTTGCACCCAAAAATGAGACATCAGACCCTCACCCTTGTGATGTTCAGAACTGTTTGACTTTCTTTCTTCTGTGAAACACTAAACTCTTCATGAAGCTGATTACTATTATAATAAAATATCAACCATCAAATTGGATTATGGCTTAAATTTGAGTTTGTTCCTCACATAAAGGACTGTATGACTTCAGAAGACTTTGAATATAGTGTAAAAGTTGTATGTACTACTTTTGTCCTCTGAGCTTCCCAGTATACCGTAAATGCAATGTATAAAAAGCATGAACATCTTTTTTTATTTAAGAGAAGAAACAAAATCAATTGGTTTGGGATGAAATTATGACTTTTTTTTCTCTCAGAATGTTTGGGTGCACTGTCCCTTTAAGAGCTCACTCAAACTTATTGAGTGTTTGAAGATGATTTGTGATGTTCATATTTAATTTCATGATGGAACTTCAAGCATATTTCTGTTTGTTCAAAGAACATGAAGCTGTTTCGTTTCAGTCTTATTTTTATTTTACATTTATGATCCATTATTGTCTTATTTTTATGATTCTTTTATGCCACTGCCAAAAGAAAAACCTCTTCCCCCATGTTTCCTTCACTTGCCTTAATTACTGCATGCTGAACCTTTATTTGGTTTGTTTGGATGGTTGGTTGAAACACAACCAGCTTTGGTTCTCATAAGTCACCCACTGTGAATAATTGTTTTCACAAAATAGATTTAGTAACATTTAGATCACAGCGTAAACCTGTATCTGTTGATTTGGTTTACTTTAAAAAGCTAAAAGTGGTTTTTTTTGTAGTTGTTTGTTTTTTTAGTGATTACAGTGATCTCTTCTTCGTATAGTCTGAAATTCTGTTTAAATCTTGTTCATAGGTGGACATTGAGCTGTTAGCTTTCTTTTGCCAAAGCATTTTTAGCCGACCATTGTAGAATTTGAACTGACTGATTCACGACACTTGTGTAAATCATGTCTGGTGTTTTGTTTGCATTAAAAGTAGATAAATGATGTGTTGTTTCTGAATGTGTTTATATTGCCATCAAAATTGCAGGTGAATTGCATCCACTACAAGAGCGTTTTGAGTTTATTTCTCACACTTTGTTTAATATGAATGTTCTTTTACGATACACTCCTGTCATCTGATTGGTCATTTTGAACACTGAATATTAGAGACTATTACTGCCTACTGTTTTTTTTTTTTAAGTAATACGTGAGTATGCATTAGGTAAGGATGAAGTTTGGGACTTTTCACGCTGCGCTTAACCCCGTGTTATCATCGTTGCCTGCTTTTTAATCCAGTTTCACACTTAATCCCGTTTCACATTCACACTTGTTATTTAGAAGTGGGGTTAGTGTTGCTTTTTTGTGTTGCTATTATCCCGGGTTACAAAACATTGCTCCGGGAACAGGGTTAGCAGCACGTTTGTGGTGTCAAAGGATGTGGTGTAAGAATATCATGGCTAGATGGTTAGCAACCAATTTAGCCTATATTCACATGCTTTGGACCGTTATGCCAAAACTGCATGTTGTATGAATTGAGCTTTCAGTGTTTGAGGAGAAATGTCAAAATGTGACGGAAAACTCCTGAATTGAAGTGAAGTGAATTCTTACCTTTACAGTTTGAATCAGAAAAACTTGATAGTACATTTTGCAATAATAGGAGAATGTGCTTCTAGAGCCCTTTGGGTGCTGCCTTCGTCCAATCAATGACACGGACTCTGCCAATATGCAAATTAGAACGTAAATACTGAAAATGGGGCCCGCTGTTGGTTGTACAGTGTGAAAGGTCAGTTTATTAATACTCAAGATTAATTGTTTACCTTGGGTAACAATCATCAGGGGTTTGGAATGACTCAAGGTTAACTGTCAGTGCATTCCAAATGGGATATATCTCCCTCGGAGAGAAAACCATCATGGCGGGTCGACAGGGTCGTTCCAAAACGAAGTGCTCAAAACTGGCCACTTCAAAGGGCCCTTCGGAATGAAGCTGAAAAGCCCTATTGTCACGTGATCTCACTACAAAATAATAATTAAAAATAATTACATTTTAGAAAATTAAGTTATTTTTTATTTGTAGTATAAATCGTTGCCTGAAATTCTAATCATATAGCTAACGAATCAATAGGTGTGTCATCTACTTCTGCACTATCCTATTCTATGAATGCGTTTTGTAGTATAAATAGTGCGAGTAGTGTGTTCTCACTGAAAATTCCAAAAAGAAAAAGTGCACTTTAAATACCTAGTTGATGCACTTAAATAACCAAAAAATGCTGGACACTCCATGCGCTTATGCAACTTTAATTACGTCACGAAGGGGGAGGGGCTATCAGACTCTGATTATTAATGATGACAAATAATGTTATAAAATTCATACACTACATGGTTGAGTATATAGTGCAAAAGTACATAGTGTATACATGCATAGTGTATAGTGTGTCATCTGGCATGCAGTTAATGGGGGAAAAAGTAAATATTTACAATAATTCTAGGAATCAAATATTTTTACTGTATAATAAATTATACTGGATAAACTGAAATTTAAACTAGAGTCGCACACTTAAACCATTCAAGAAGTGTACATAGTATACATAGTGCAGGGCTAGTGTGCTATTCTAAAAATAGTCAGTGATAATTATCACATTACTGCCTCCTAATGGCTAAAAAGCCAAACTCATGCTAAACATGAAACACTGAACTTCAGTGACTGAAGAGGCAGTAAAGCAAACATCCATCCATCAAGAGCCACGGATGAACATTGTGATTTTAGATCTACTAGTAAGAGCAAATGGAAATTTTATTCTTTTAATAGTAGTGTAAAGCATGCTGTAGTTTGTGTGACTGCTTTCTGGAGTTGCTTTCAGCTTCTAAAGCAGCTCATTGGTTGCTACTTTTCATAATCACATTGTCTTTGTTACACCATTCAACAATGTGAGATGCTTCCAAGTAGTTTGTACACTCATTTTTCCTTTGTGCAGCAAATTGGTCACATTAATAAAGAACGATTAGCTATGCACTGAGAACCGGACCATGAAATACCAAATTATCTCACACAAGAGCGGGATCCATTGTGTTGGCGGTGGTCCTCATTTATGGGAGACAGGCTTGGAGGACCAGCCTACCCAGTAACCCACGGCAACCATAGAAACTCAGTGGGAGGAGTCTGTGGGCTTCCATTCACGTGATTGGCTGCTGGCAGGTGTTCTGAGGTTGCATATGCTGAAGTGGAGAGGTTGTGTGTAATTTACATGTGTGTGCACAAGACTATAGGATAAATCTAATGCTTAATTCATTATTTGCAAACATATTACCATTATATTATAATTCCCCCCATAATATTTAGCATCCTTTTGCTAATTAGAAATCCTTTTGCATTTTTAAAAGTGCATCTTCATTGATAAGGCCTGACACATTTTAGGGACACATTAAGAGTTGAGATTCCACAATTTATTTACATTGATGCTTAAGTCATACATAACATTTAATAAAGGCACAATAAATTATATTATCTTCAGCAGTAGGTTTTCTGGAAACATCAGCAAATAAATAAATAGATCAAATTAATAAAGCTTTTATTTTGTTTATTTTATTAAGGATAAACCAGGCCAGTTTGCAGAAATGTTGAGATTTTATTATTATTATTATTATTATTATTATTATTATTTAACTGAATTAAATATCTGCCGGTCTAACCATAATAAATAAGGGTAACACAATAATTATTTGATTTGATTTCTGATTTAATTCAAATTAATTGTTTATTTGAACAGCAAAATGTTTTGTATATTGTTATACAAAATGTATATTATTCAAAGGAGAGACCTCAGAATACCATCAGCAGTCATATAAATGAAAACATTTTTTGTCATTTCATATTATACAGAAAATTGAACACTTGTTATTGCTTTTGTCTCACAAAATCAAAACAATCAACAAAAATATTTATCAAAATAATTTTGTAATTCTATAAAAAATAGATGTAAAATAGAAATCAATAGAAATGTAATTGTGTGTGTGTGTGTGTGTGTGTGTGTGTGTGTGTGTGTGTGTGTGTGTGTGTGCGCGTGTGTGTGTGTGTGGATCAGGGTGGGGTGTTGCGCATGCACTGTGGCTTTGGCCGTGTAAATCTCCATCAGTGTCTGTCTGGAGCGTCCTGCCGCTGCGCCGGAACAAGAGAGAAGAGCCCGTTACCTGAAACCTTTCATCGTCCACCTTCAGAATCTCTGCAGGATTGTCTGGAAACCTTCCTCCATCGCGTCCGGTTTGTTTTGTGCCGACGGCGGCGGGTGTCATTGAGCTGCGGGGCGTCGCTTCTCCAAACGCGCATCGGGAACCATTACGCGTGCGGATCTCCAGCCATCAGCGCAGAGATGTCCGGATACCAGGGCAAGAAGAACATCCCTCGCATCACTGTGAGTACAAATCAACAAAAAGATAGGCTGAAAAAGCGCGCGATTAAATCGACAAAGAATATGATGGCATGAAATGACAGCGACTTCAGAGATTCATATAATGGCATTTGATCAAGTTATATGCAGTTCGGTTTTGTGGTTTTATAGTGGTCCAGTTATGTCAATACCATTCCATCAGATGTTGGATTACTGTCACCTCTGGTTTCTGTGTATGATGTGTTCAGGCCCACTTTAATGTGTTTCTTTGTGGGCCACCCTTTGCTCCTCTATAGGTCACATTGGATTCATTTGTTATCTTGTGGAAAGCTATCAAGAATGCATGCATTATAAAACAGGCCTCATTTAAACAGAATATGATGCATTATTCCTGGCCATAACCATAACCTGCCTACTTTAATTGCATATTATAATTTATTGAATTCAATTCTTCAGTCTTACACTGCTGCAATGTTAGGTTCTAAATGAATGGAGCATCTTTGTGACTGGTGATTTGTATGTAGTTATGATGGTAAATGATTTCAGTGCATTTTGTATTTTTTCATTTCACAATTGTATGGGAAGCTGTTAAACATGCATGCATTATTTTAGATCCTAGGGTTATACCGTAATGTATAGCCTTAAATAAAATAAACATAATTCTTAGCCATTACTATCTCCAGTGACTATGAAGCAATGCATCTTTGCAGTTCCTTGGAAGTCTTTGTGAATTATGGTTTTGCATGCACTGGAAACATTCACTATAAATTTGTTTCAGTTTATTTCAAAACAACTTCACGGAAAGCTGTTAAACACGCATGCATTATTTTAAGATCCTAGGAATATACCCTAATACATAGCCTTAAATAAATAAATAAAAAAATCAATGTTTATCCATTTTTGCACAATATCTTACCTCTAGTGAATATCAATCAATGCATCACTGCAGTTCTTTGGAAGTCTTTGTGAATGTTGTTTTGCATGCATCAAAACATTCACCATCATAAGTAGGCGTATGTTTCATTTGATTTATAAACAAGCTGTTAAGCATGCATGCATTATTTTAAGATCCTGGAGATATACCATAATGCATAGGCTCAAATAAAGTAAACATATATTTAGCTATCCTTAAAAGATATGTATCTTATCTCCAATGAATTTGAAGCAATGCATTATTGTAATTCTTTGGAAATCTTGCATGCACTGAAAACCTTCACCTTCAAAATGTCATTTTATTGAAAAACTAGCTTACGGAAAGCATGCATGCATCCTTT
The DNA here is from genome assembly GCF_012432095.1 of Onychostoma macrolepis. NCBI lineage: Eukaryota > Metazoa > Chordata > Actinopteri > Cypriniformes > Cyprinidae > Onychostoma > Onychostoma macrolepis. Next base: position 25,860,261 of record NC_081162.1, read on the forward strand.
GGTATATATCATAAACTCCAATAAAATTGAATCAATTCAAACCAAACATTATTCACTATTCCAACAGAACCTGTTTCAGATTTAGTAGCAGGAATGCATCAACAACATTCACCTTCAAAAGTGCATTTCATTAATGTAAAAAGCAGCTTTGGTTCAGCTGCCAGTACAATGGCCTCCGCACCCACCCCCGCTGTGAGCCGGAGCTGGTTTGATAGTCATGCTAAATGCAGAGAACCGTCGTCTCCAGAGGAAATGAATGAAAATCCTCTTTTGAAAAGTAGGTCAGTGAATGTAAAGTGTGTGTCATGGTATGTGGTGGTACATGCCTGTAAAATGTCTTCTGTTCACCAGTGACCTCTATAGTCCAAAGACAGCCTGCACTGCATCGATATTCACTGGGATTGTTTTAGAGGTGGCGCTAATCAGTTAGCAAAGGCCTGTAGGAACAGGCAGATCGGACACAGGAGGACAGATCGGGACAGGAGGGAGAAAGATGAAAACTCTCCCTTTGCTGTTAGATCTTGCCTTTAGCTCATGGACGTTAGCTAAGCTTCAGCCATCTTAAGGGATGGTGATAAGACTGCCAGTGGGTGGCAAACAGCGATACTCTACTGCACGCTCAAAGACTTAAAGCAATAGTTCATGTTATGTCATTGTTCTAAACCTGCATGCAGTGAAAAACAGGAGAGCGTTTGAATATTCATGCAGCTGTTTTGTATACAAGGACATTGTCTGTCAATCTCCAAAATGAACAAAAAAAGCACCATCAAATGTTATGTAACTAGTCCATAAGACTTATGTACTATATATTTCAGTTCTTCTGAACACATGACAGCTTATGTGAGGAAACACCCAAATTTAACTCATCAAAAGCGAATGTAGCTCCAGTTAAAATATGTGGAAATGTGAATTGTATTGAACTGAATTGAGATTGTATGGAAAAGAGCTGCATGTAGATTCTTAAAATTTTCTTTGTATCTTTATAAAGAATAGTACGGTGCCCGCGAGGTGACATGGTCGGTTCACTTAGTTTTGTCGTGGCCATGACATCATAACTCGTGGGAACATGATAATATGTCGTGGCCACGAGATCATTTTGTCGAGGTAACGAGATGCTATGTTGAGGGAACAACATCCATTTCTCTGAGCCTGAGAACTCCATCCTTTCTGTCTGAAACACACACATACACCCCCATGGCCCACTTTCTAGCCATGTTTTCTGCAGCAGTCACATTCCCGCAGCCCGGACAATGTTCTGCTTCGCCTGACTTCATCGTCCGCAGCGTATCGAATGGCTGAGAGGTCTGCCGGCTTTATGTCGTTCGCTCAGGCTCTCATTGATTTGATAAAAGTGCAACCGTTCGTTCTCTTTGACCCCTGTGTGAATTAGCAACAGTAATGAAACTCACCTTAAAAAACTGAGATGTGTGTCAGTAACCCATCATGATGGATGCTGTGAAACTTTTATTGCTCGTTCACGGCTCCGATATTTTTCATTTATGAAAAATCTACTTATTCTCTCATGTACTGCAACTACTTTTTTCTTTAAAAGTAGTTTTGTCTTGTTTTCAATTAAAAAAATGTAAACATTCTTACTTGAAAAGCAAAATTAGCTTAACATCTTTAGTCTTCTTTAAAAAATAAATAAATAAAGGTATGAGAAAATCTGCCAATGGGGTGAGAAAAATAATCTTATTTTCATTTTGAATTATGATAATTTTTCTTACCCCATTGGCAGATATTTTTTTATTGTTTTAGATACAGTTTTTAGAAAACAAGACTTCATATCTTAAGTCATTTTGTATTTCATATAATGTATCTTGATTCAAAAATGTTTAGATATTTGTATTAGAAAACAAGACAAAATATTAAGCAAGAAAATATTTTTTCAGTGCAAACATTCTTAGATAAAGGTACATTTATTTGAGAAGCATAAAGTTAACTTAAGATATTAAGTCTTGTTTTCTGAAAAACAAATAATCAGCTATTTAGATTTTTTTGCAAATTTAGATATTTGTACTGGAAAACAACACAAAAATACTGAGAAAATCATTTTTTTTGCAGTGTATAACCTATAAAATATAGATAAAAGTTGTAAATTTGGACTTTCAGAAATTCAGTCATGTTTGAGTTTGCATTGAGATCTTTGGGTTTTGATTGCAGACTTCTTGTTGAATCTGAACAAAGTCTGAGACGTTAAGGAGATCTCTTCTGAAAACCCTAGAACAAAAGTGAGATTTTCTTTGAAACAGGAAGCTTAAACAGTTCGCTCTCCATTTAATCACATAACCATCTATAAATGGAAATCTCCTTTCTGATGTTTTATTTTTGATTTCTGATTGTAAATGACTAAAATAATGTGGCATTTTATCACATTTACAGTAAGTGTAGCAGTGCCGCTGGCATGTGCTTCAAAAGTGTGGTTAGAAAAATCACTGAAGAAAATTGCAGAGTAATAGCATGTAATGATATGTCTTCCTGAGAACAATGTCAGTGCCAATAAACTTGGTTTCGACACCTAATGTGCTTTTGATTGTCGGCAGACAAACTGCTCGCTGTAATTTGACATTCGTTTTGTTAAAACTACGACATTTATACGACCTCAGTTGTCGCAATAAAGATCATCTTTCATCTTTGACAGCACATTGACCCTGTGGATTACACTGATTGCTAGTTCAGAACCCGAAAACGTCATTCTGATTTGAAGCTGAACTCTCGATTAACCCTCTGGTGCAGAAAGACTCAACATTTCCAGCTAGCGCAGAGCAGTTGAGCTCATGTTCGGGAATACAGCAAACTCAGACTTTTTAAAAAAGACCTCTGTGAGCCTGTCATGCTAGTCCCACTGTTACACAGAAAAACTATTGATGGAAACTATTTTCACTCAAGTAACAAGTGCAAGTGAAATTTTGAAATATAAAAACTGAAAAGTATTTGCTTGTAAAACAAACTCTAATAATTGTTATATCATTTATATAATTTATTTGGATCCTTTGTGGTGAATGGGTGCCGTCAGAATGAGAGTCCAAACAGCTGATTAAAAACATCACAATAATCCACACCACTCCAGTCCATCGGTTAATGTCTTGTAATGTGAAAAGCTGCATGTTTGTAAGAAACAAATCCATCATTAAGACATTTTTAACTTTAAACTGTCGCTTCTGGCTACCTTCAGTGAGAAAGTCCATCCCTGTTGTCTCTCACATCAAAATCCACCCACACATTTGTTTAGAGCTGTTTTGGACTGTTTTCACTTGGAAACATAAAAATGTCTTAATGGTGGATTTATTTATTTAAACACGCAGCTTTTCACTTCACAAGGCATTAATTGATGCACTGGAGTGGTGTGGATTATTGTGATGTTTTTATCAGCTGTTTGGACTCTCATTCTGACGGCACCCATTCACTGCAGAGGATCCATTGCTGAGCAAGTGATGGAATGCAACATTTCTCCAAATCTGTTCTGATGACCATACAAACTCATCTAAATTTTGGATGACTTGAGGGTAAATCATTTTCAGCAAATTTTCAGTTTTGGTTGAACTATTCCTTTAAACCAGAAATGTTAGCTGTAAATATGAAGAAGAAAGCAACGCTAATGCTTGTAGTGTCTAATGTGGCAATTGCACAACTTGCATATTTCAAAAGCAATGACTATGTAGCTAGAAGTATCTCCATTCATGCAACTGCATAAAGTATGATTCTTACCACTCAAAATAAGTAAACGAAATACTATAAATTATAGACCTGGATTTGCAGTTCAAAACCAAAACAAACACAAATGTGGGAAGAGAAATTGAGACTGGTGAACCAGCTTTGACCTGATTAAATCATTTGTCTGTGGACATTTATGTAGCATGACTAAGAGATCTGTACAATGTCTAGTTTTTTGAAAGCCACATCAAAGTAAACATAGCAGGACAGACTACAACTCGCAAAATACTGCACATGTATGTATATATTTTTTGTGTTTCGACTGCATTCTTACATGCATGCATGCATTTATGTTATTCACGTGAAGCCTTGAAACACAAACCCGATCAGCCACAGAAACGTGACTGTGCCTTCAAGAATCTTAGTGAGTTTGACCCACTTACTGGAGCTCAGATCTCTTGGTTCTCAGTGCACATTACTTTCGGAAAGACAGTTTTTCTCGTGCACGCCGGATGGGAGTGCACTCCATCCAAGGGCCATTATGACTGTCAATTGGAGTAGCTTGAGTTAGTGTGTATGTCTTTAGGATAAAAGTATGCACCAGATTCACTGTAAGTGGGTCACAGGGATTTGTTCTGGTATGGATGGACTCTCTGGAGGCCATCATTAGCAGCCCCTCACGCTCGCTGAAGTACACACTACATGTGCAGCTGAAGAAAAAGTCAATTATTAAGTGCTGCATTTGTCTCTTTAATCCAAACAGAGCCGCACTAGGCGCTTTTAGCTGTCGGAAATACATTTAACCAGAACAAACGTTTAGTTCAACGTCTCTAGTCCAAACACTGTAGCGCTTGATTTAGAGGAGGGACTTTTGCCGTTACGTAATGACCCATTAAGCCCATTCACAGGCTTTACAATGGATTAAAGGAATATTCCGGGTTCAATACGAGTTCAGCTCTAACAACAGCATTTGTTGTATAATGTTGATTACCATAGAAAAATATTTAAACTTTTTTGCAGTTTGAGAAATACAATGAGAGTGTGCGGTGCCAGCATCCAGAGGGTTTATGTAGTCATACTCAGTGTTGCCAACTTAGCAATTTTGTTGCTAAATTTAGCAATTTCTCAGACTACCCTGGCTACTTTTTCTTCCAAAAGCACCTAGCAACAATTTTAGCCATTTTAAAAATTTATTTGGCAACATTTAGCAACTTTTGATACATGACTCTTACTATTAAAAAGTAGCATTTTCCATCTAAATTACACAAAAAGAGGAAACCAAAGATGCCAGTAGACACATCACGTGAATTAAGTTAGCTGCTATTCGCAATTGTTCAATTTAATAATAATAATAATTTAATTGCTGAATAATTGTTCATTTATGAAACACCTTGTGAGTAGCTTATAATAAAGTTGAGCCAACTTAAAATTTTATTGTAAAGTTTATACAACAAAAATTTGAGAATCTCCCACAAAAATAAGTTGAGCAAACTCAAAAATCTGCTGAAGCTGGTAAAAAAAATGTTTTTAAGTTCACTCAACTTTTTTACAGTGTACCTGCAATTGTTGATCAGTTAGTACACTGTAAGAAAAATATCTTGAAAAATGGAAAAGTTTCCAGTAATTCAATTCAAGTTTATTTGTATAGCACTTTTCACGATACAAATCGTTGCAAAGCAGATTTTAATTTTCCAAGACATTATCTGTTATCCATTTTCCATTATCCGTTGTAACCCTGTAACCCCAAAATACAATGTGTAATTTAAAATGCATGTTAAAAAAAACCTGTGAAAAATAATTACGGAAAATTCCTTCATATTAACATAGTAGATTGTGCCCTACTTTTACAGACATTTATTAGAGTGTAACTTACTAAGTAACTACTAATAGGCTGCACTGCTTAAAACTACAATTTTTCAGAATGTGCAGTTTTACTAGTTTACTAGCTAATTAATAAAAAACTTCAATTGTAATCGTTCAAAAATGTGTAAGTGTTAAATAACTCAAGGTTGTGTTTAAAATTAGTTGTTTATATTTTAATATTGCTTTATACATTTATAATATTTTACGAACAAATCTAAATTAACATATATAAAATATATTTTTAGCTGAGATTTGATGCACTGAAACAATTTTGCATTGTGATTACGTGAGACATCACAATGCCATTTAGCAACTTTTAGCAACAAATGAACCTTCCTTTAGCAGCTTCCCCTGAAAATTAGTTGGCAACACTGGTCATACTTCATGCTGCTCATATTTTTTGTTATTCTTCTTCCATACAAAATGTATGTCATTTGAGTTGTTAAGTGGTCTGAATTACCATTTTTTGCAGGGACTGCTCTTCCAGATGGGTGTCAGAATATGTAGCTTCTGTTATTCGGTTATTTTTTGTCATCAAATACCATGAACATGCAGAGATCAGGAAGTTTGCACTCCTTTGTCGATTCAAGACAACAGTCTGGCAAACTACCAGCCCAAAGTTACGTCACTTTCCTTTTTGGTATCTTGTGCAGTCCTCATGCAAAATTTAGCAGGATTAGGGTTTACGTCATCTTGAAGTTGTAATACTGGATATATATTTTTGGATAGGCAAGGTTTAGCTAACTAGTGGCCATTTTTTGGATCCATTTTTTCATTATGTTGCATGTGCATTACGGTAACTGTGATTTCTTTTTTAGTTAGAGATGAGTAGAAATCTTTTTGTGTCATAGTTGAAGACATTGCATATATGTCCTTTACAGTTTACATCAGCTAGCTGATATTTGTGTGTGTGTGGGGGGTATTGTCTGCTATGGGGGCTTTTTAGAGGTATTTTCACTGTGTTCAGGAAATTGTTGGTCTTAATAAAATGTTTTTTGGTTATCTCTTTTCTAACAAAAATGGAGAGGTGTGTAGTAATGAATAGTATTTTCTATCAAACTCCATTGCTAGTCATCAACAGTACTCAAAATATGTGCATACTATATAAAGTTGACATGTGCAATTAAAACTAAAGTCAAAATAAAGTTTTATCTGTTAATATTAACATGAAGCTATAACATGACCTGACAATAAACTGTTGTACTTGCTCATTGTTAGTTAACAGTAGTTAATGCATTAATTAAGGTTAACTAATGAACCTTATTGTAAAGTGTTACCCATATTTTTTCCTTCTTAATCATTCATGTCATTAATTTTTTAATTGTTTTCAAAATTGTGCCACAAATATGGTCAGGAGAGCTTAAATAGCTACCATTTGCGTGGTCAAAACTTACCAAAGATCAACCAATTTATATACTAAACTAAATGTCTGTTTGTACTTAAATGATCTACTTTATTAACTAAAAGCAAATCACTTTATATTCCACCTAGCCAAAGCTTTGATTCTTTCTAGGAAAGATGCAGTCAGAGTTCACAGTCAGCCATGTGTGATGTGTTATATTTTGGACACAGGGCTTATCCAGATCAGATTTGGGGTCATAAAGAAGGCCGATTAGCATCCAGGACCGTAACTCTCCATTTTATAAGATTTGAGATGTTGTCTACCTTCTTTAATCCTCTAATTGGTCAGTATTCCTGAATATGCATTAAGACGTTAAAGAACTGCTGAATAAGCCAAAAGCTCAGCAGTAAAGCAGATGTAAAGGTCTGTTTTAATGAGCCTTTGGGCCGTAATGCCGCCAGCATTTGTCTGGACTCAGCATTAGTAATGGATTTGTGTAGAGGAGTGAACAACCAACAACAATACAGAGCACATGTCCGTCACGGCTGAATAAAAAGAGTTCATCTTGATCTCTGACATTGATCTCGAGCTCGCTCTAAACATCACAAATAAGCTCGAGAGCTGCCGCGCTTGCACTGTGACTAATGCAGTTAAGATGGTTTGGATGTTTGCGAGATGTTTTCAGCTAACAGCATGAGCGAGCGCCGGCTGTGATGATGAATGCAGTCCGGAGCTGCTGTGTGTTTCATAGTAACATAGTGAACAGAAAGGCTTTGTCTCAGAGATGAATTAGGCCTGATTTCCATTCAGATGTGTAAGTCATTTCATGATTGTTCTTTCCCAAGCCGTATTTATTACTTTAAGGTTTAATATCTATGCAGAATATGTTTGCTAGCCGATATGGTTGGTTAAAACTTGATTCAGTTGTTTGGGCGATATTTTTAATGTGTATTCAGGTTTTTTCAACATGGATGCTGACTTGTCATCTCCGCAGTACAGTGGACGCCGTTAGAGGGAAATGTGCCTTACATAATCACAGAGTATTTGTTTTCGATTTGAATTGGTTTATTTTAGAGTAGACGTGTCTGAGTTTTATGCCGCATGCACAGAAACAGAGACGGCAGAAGGCACATCCTGTTTGTTTTCTTTAGTTTATAGAAGCACAAGGTCTTGTTGATATTGTGAATGAATACAAATAAAAGTAGACCCTTGACAGTTTCAAATGATGTAATACTCTTATCTGTATGAGCAAAAATGATGGCGCATTTTGTTTCTAATAATGGCACTGTTATTGGGAAAAATGCCAATGATAACGTTGGCACCTCCATGTCATGCAGTAGCGCACTAATAACTTCCACGCACCGCACAAACACTTGGATGTGCACCTAATAACACACATTTATCTAAGGTAACGTTAGAGAAAAACATTCATTAGATGCTACTACTTGTGTTTTTTCATTTGAGGTCAATGAATGAGAGGCATACATTTGGATTTTCTTGCCCAATATACTGTAATTACCTCAAGGACCAGATGTTAACTATTTTTTTCTGCGAATAACCAACTAAAAGAATGCTTCTTCTAGTCAACGATTTCATTTCAAGTAACAACGTTTTTTAATGGTTTTTAATGTATTGTAAAAATATATTGTAAAACCCTTATTTTCTGCAAAAATAACAATATCATTATCATGAAATAAAACTCATATTTTGATATAAGATTTTGGTCATAACAAGGAGTTAAATACGGCATTGGGGTTTCATTCATGTGTGCTTGTTTCATAAAATACAATCTTGAACTTAATTGTGAACTTAAGTCTTAATTCATGGCATTTCATCCGTTTATTTAAGTTTGCAACAGTCTTTCCAACAATGTCTTGTTCTCCATAGCACAAACACTTTTCTACTTTCTCCTCTCTTCATAGCTACTCATTAGCAGACAAACCGCTACCGAATAGGACATCCATGACAATTATCCCATCAGTTCCTTAATTACAGAGCGCAATTACATTACTCCCCCCTCCCCCACCACCACCACCATTCCCATCATGCTCTTGGATAAGGGTGCATGTCCTTCACACCATGACGACAGGGTTTAAGGTGTCAATGCTATGGCATTAAATCAGATTATTTTTTATTGCAGTGATGTGAAATTGAACATGCACCATGTTTCTGTGCACTGCGTGTCTGAACAGGAGGGAAGCATGCGGGTCGCAGTCGATGGCGGTGTCCTGAAATGACGTTTGGGCTCATGATGGCGTGTCAGAATTGATTTAGCATGATAAGAATCACTGTGTTTCTCTGATGTGCCTCAGCGATCTTCATGCTTCAGCTCTGATTGAACTTGATGTCTAGTGTTTGCTAGTCATGTTTTAGTGTACTGTGTGGTTTATACTGTGCAGTATGTGCCCAATCTACAGTTGCATCTCATTTGGTTGTTTCCTACAGTGACCTTGTCATGTCATGCTATCAAATCAGTTCACTTTAATGTCAACAACAGTGGTGACTTTTTATGTCAACACACACGTTGCAGGATTTTTGGTATCATAATTGCATTTAATAGCAAAAGTGAATCCTTTTGTGAAATTATCTCTGTGTGTGTGTGTGTGTGTGTGTGTGTGTGTGTGTGTGTTTGTGTGCGTGCGTGCGTGTGCGCAAAATGCAGGAGTCACTATAGTACAATTTTTTTAAACGTGTATATATTCTTGTGTGTGTTTGTGTGTGTGTATATATATATATATATATATATATATATATATATATATATATATATATATATATATATATATATATATATATATATATATACACACACAAGCACAATAAATCTATGTGAAATCATATAAAATAACATAAATATTAATGAATAACACAAATGTATGTATTTTATATATTGTATAAATGCAGGAGGCAGTGTTGAACAAAAAAATCAAAATTTATGTATTTTTGTAATTTTTTATTTATATTTTTATGTGTGTGTGTGTGTGTATACACACACACACAATAATAATAAATAAATATAAACTAACATGAATATTAATAAATAATTAAATAATATAAATACATTTTTATATATAAATATTTTTAATTTTGTAATTTCACATTTATATATATAATTTCATGTATATAATTTTATATATATAATTTCATTTTGAAAAGCATAGAAAATTAATTGTGTGTGTAGAGAAAAAGATTTGGCTCAGAAAATGAGTGAAAGCTGTATTTAGTGGCAGTGGGTTTGTGGCCTTTATAAACCGCCAGTGAAAGAAATATTGCTGTGAAATATGCACATGCATTTTTGTTTTATTGTTCATACTGTGCAAGACAAAGTGTGTCTGTACTTAAATTGATAGCATGTGATATCTATTGAGTTACAGTTAGATTACTGTATAAATAGACTCTTTTGCCTCTTTCTCACAGAGTGACCGACTTCTAATCAAAGGAGCGAAGATAGTGAACGATGATCAGTCTTTCCATGCCGACATCTATATGGAGGATGGAGTCATCAAGCAAGTGTTTTTTTGTTGTTGTTATTGTCGTTATTTGATATCGTTATTTTTCTTGTCATTATATCTCATATTCATTAGTAGTGCTGTCAAACGATTAATCGCGATTAATCACATCCAATATAAAAGTTTTTGTTTACATAATATGTGTGTGTACTGTGTATATTTATTATGTATGTATAAGTACACACTCATACAGTATATATTTTGAAAATATTTACATGTATATATTTAAATTTATATTATATATAAATATATTTAATATACGAATATGAAATATTTTTCTTAAATATATACATGCATGTGTGTGTCTTTATATATACATAATAAATATACACAGTACACACACATATAATGCAAACAAAAACTTTTATTTTGGATGCGATTAATCGTTTGACAGCACTATTCATAAGTAATGATTGACAGTAGAGATGACCTCTGTTTGTGACCTTTGTGACCCTCTCTTTCTCTGTCTCCAGGCAAATCGGTGAAAACCTCATAGTTCCTGGTGGTGTGAAGACCATCGATGCCCACGGCAGGATGCTGATACCCGGCGGCATCGACGTTCACACTCGCTTCCAGATGCCCGACCGGGGAATGACAGCTGCTGATGATTTCTACCAGGGCACACGAGCTGCTCTTGCTGGCGGCACCACTATGATCAGTACGTCTAAAACATAAAAAGGCAGATTACACCTGAATTAAACTTAGATAAAAAAAGTCATTATTGTTGATTCATTATTTTAATATAAAGAAAGCTTTAAAATGCATACACACACACACATTTGTTTTTGTGAATAGTGGGGACATTCCATAGGCGTAATGGTTTTTCTGTACAAACCGTATTTTCTATCGCCCTACACCTAAACCTTCCCCTTACAGGAAACTTTGTGCATTTTTCAAAAAAACTCATTCTGTATGATTTATAAACCTTTTGAAATATGGGGACATGGGGTAATGTCTTCATGAGTCATCTTCTCCTTGTAATACCTATGTCATACCCATGTCATTATACAAATTTGTGTCCTCATATGTGTATATATGTATATGTATATACTTTGCGGAGGCAACCACTTTCCGCTGCGCGTCGGGCGGTTCTTCGCCTCCACGTCGTGCATTCAAATCATTTAATGCACAGCTAGCCGTTGATTATCCCGTTTATGCCATGGTCATTTCCCAGCATTCACATATTAAAGATGTTAATAATATTTCCGCTGCAATATTTGACCGGAACTATAAAAATTACGGTTATTTTCGTCTGTATTACTATTCAACTATAACTGTATGTTACTATGGTTACCAATGTTATAGAAAACAAAGTATTACACATAATTTTGTTTTTAGATAGTCAAATTGACAAATTGAAAAAAAAAAAAAATCATATAACAAAATGACTCAAAGTTAAATAATAATAATTTCAAAATGTTGTACATGACATTTCATGTGTCCAGTTCCTTGGTTAAGGAAAGAAAACAAAATAATACAATGCTTTCAATGACAAGTTAAAAAATGGCAAAAGCACATAACAAAATTACTAAAACTTAAACTAAAATTAAAATGAAAACTAAAAATGTAAAAATACAAATTCTAAATATTAATAAATGCTGTAACAGTATGTAAATAATACTAAAATAACACTAACCGCAAGTCGTTCTCTATGATAGTTTAGCTTGAAAACTGGGACAAATGACATATTTAATATCTTTCCATTTCCTTCTATATATTTACATTTCCTTTAAAGGAAGTATACAGTATCACTATATTTTGATTGGTTTGTGTGTTTTCAGTCGATCATGTGGTCCCAGAGCCGGGCGTCAGTCTGATCGCTGCTTTTAACCAGTGGAGAGAGTGGGCCGACCACAAGTCCTGCTGCGATTACTCTCTGCATGTGGACATCACAGAGTGGCACAAGGGCATGCAGGAGGAGCTGGAGGCGCTGGTCAAAGATCACGGTATGCTCCTCTGCAGTTTACACACTTTTGCATGTGTGCAACAAAAACAAAAGCTTAGATTAGGTCAGTTGACAGCATTTGTTGCAATGTTGATTAACAGAGAAGATCATTTTAACTTGTCCCCCAAATTTTCCTATGAAAAATTCACATTCAGATGCAGGACTTAAACATTACTGTATGTGTTAACATGAGATTAGAGTTATAATATTTGCTCATGTCAAGTGGGTAAATCTGGTGATTCTGGCTTTATTCACCTATAACAGCGTTCTCACATGAAAAGTGATGATTTAGGCAGTTTACAGCTTACATTAAGATTTGAATTTAAAAATATAGAATCTTTTCATTAAAACACTTTTTTTCGTAAAAACATCACATGAAAATCATCTTTGAGAATAAATTAAATAAACAAATACAAAGAATAATTTAGAATTTAGAACAAAAAGCAAAATAGTTTATATAAAATATATATAAAAAATAAAACAAGTAAAATGTCAAATGCCAAATGCAGTTCAATAATAAGAATTTGGTGCCAAAAATGCTTAATGTTCACAAAAATAATGTCACAATGCAGCAGTTATATCAATTAAGTTTATACACCAAGAACAGTATTCCCACATGAATTAGGTACTTTATTTGTAAAAATACATACATTTTTGAGGGAAGAATCATTAAAGGGGCTTTAACAAGAATATAACCTGCACATTTCTGCTTTTAAGCTCTCAAAGTCCATGAATTCATTATGTCAACATTGCCTGTTTCAGCAGCTCTAGATCTCTGTATGCACGTCCATGTCTGATATATTTTTTTTTTCTCCCAGGTGTCAACTCTTTCCTGGTCTACTTGGCCTACAAGGACATTTTCCAGCTAAATGACTCCCAGGTATGCATGATTTCTCATGCATATTTATTTAATTATCCCGATAAAGATGGATTAGACACTAAATGAGCAGTACTAGTGTTTTTGGTGCGTTGAGAGTGCAGTAATGAGGAGTTCTCCGTGATGGGCTGTGCAGGGCTGATGGTCTCAGGGGAACAGGCATGTTCGCTCTGATGTTCAGCACATTTCCTCTAGCTGTAGATCCAGAGCAGATGATAAAACAAACTGACCTGCATAAACACAGAAACCACACCCAATGCTGTGTTTCTCCTACTGTTGCAGATGTATGAGGTGTTCAGTGTGATCAGGGACTTGGGAGCCATTGCCCAGGTGCACGCAGAGAACGGAGACATCATTGCTGAGGTAAGCTCACCTTTCCTACCCTAAAAAATAAATAAATAAATTATATATATATATATATATATATATATATATATATAATTTAGATGTAATATTAAGAATTATATATATACACACACACACACAAACACGGATAAACAACAGAGTCTCTTCTTGCGTACAATGACTGCATTTAATTGATCAGAAATACAGTAAAAACAGTAATATTTTGAAATATTTAAAATATTTATTACAATTTTTTATTTGATTTATTTATTTCAGAAATCATTCTAATATGCTAATTATTACATTCTTATATTTTATAACATTTCTGTTTTTGTTTATTTATTATAAAAAAATGTGGTCTTGGTGAGCACAAGAGTCTTCTCATTAAAAACATTAAACAAATTTAATTATTCTACGTTTGCCTGGTAGTGTATTTGTGTATATATACAGTATGTCACCTCAAAAAGGGAATAAGATTTTTTTGCACTGTGATGTTTTTATGACAGATAGATTATCCTCCCATCCCCAGTTCTTATTATAGACATTATGTTTTGTAATGTAAAAAGAAATGTAATTCTCATTAATGCAGGTGAAAAATTATATTATATTAAATGCAGTATTTGTTGTACTGCTTTATGCTGATTTTATTTATTTTTTTTAAATCAATTAAAAAAATTGCAGTAATAATAAATCACCTTTAAGAATAAATGAAAAATACAAAATAAGGGAAATAAGTAAAGTGTCTGAATTACAGTGATGATAATTTGGAATCAAATGTGCTTAACTGTAATGAAAATGCGAGAGAAAGAACTTAAAAATATATATTCTTTTTTGCAGTGAAATCCATATAAACCTCTTTTACTTTCTTCTGTTTACAGGAGCAGAAGAGGATTCTGGGACTGGGTATCATTGGTCCAGAAGGACACGTTCTGAGCCGCCCAGAGGAGGTAAAACACTTCACATGCACATCAAACTACACCAAATACACCATCACAACACATTCACACTGCAACATTACAGATGTGCACCATATGGAAGGGGTTTTTAGCACGTCATCGGACATCGAGACCCAAGAACGCTTCCAAAATAACCTTCAGACATGCTACACTAAAACACATTTATGGTTTATTTCCCTTTAGGGATCAGAGGAATTCAGACTTTCCACTTTCCCCACTGTTTTTGCTGCCAGACTCATTGATCATTG